>NC_090366.1:7827572-7920072 GCF_035084215.1 Heptranchias perlo | reverse complement strand
GCCCTGTGATTGGGCTCCGGGCCCTGTGATGAGGCTCTGGGCCCTGTGATTGGGCTCTGGGCCCTGTGATTGGGCTCTGGGCCCTGTGATTGGGCTCTGGGCCCTGTGATGAGGCTCCGGGCCCTGTGATGAGGCTCCGGGCCCTGTGATTGGGGCTCTGGGCCCTGTGATGAGGCTCCGGGCCCTGTGATGAGGCTCCGGGCCCTGTGATTGGGGCTCTGGGCCCTGTGATTGGGCTCCGGGCCCTGTGATGAGGCTCTGGGCCCTGTGATTGGGCTCTGGGCCCTGTGATTGGGGCCTGGGCCCTGTGATTGGGCTCTGGGCCCTGTGATGAGGCTCCGGGCCCTGTGATTGGGCTCTGGGCCCTGTGATTGGGGCTCTGGGCCCTGTGATTGGGCTCTGGGCCCTGTGATTGGGCTCTGGGCCCTGTGATTGGGGCTCTGGGCCCTGTGATGAGGCTCCGGGCCCTGTGATTGGGCTCTGGGCCCTGTGATTGGGGCCTGGGCCCTCTGATTGGGCTCCGGGCCCTGTGATTGGGGCCTGGGCCCTGTGATTGGGCTCCGGGCCCTGTGATTGGGCTCCGGGCCCTGTGATTGGGCTCTGGGCCCTGTGATTGGGCTCCGGGCCCTGTGATTGGGCTCCGGGCCCTCTGATTGGGCTCTGGGCCCTGTGATTGGGCTCCGGGCCCTGTGATTGGGCTCTGGGCCCTGTGATTGGGCTCCGGGCCCTGTGATTGGGCTCCGGGCCCTCTGATTGGGCTCTGGGCCCTGTGATTGGGCTCTGGGCCCTGTGATTGGGCTCTGGGCCCTGTGATGAGGCTCTGGGCCCTCTGATTGGGCTCTGGGCCCTGTGATTGGGGCCTGGGCCCTGTGATTGGGGCCTGGGCCCTGTGATTGGGCTCCGGGCCCTGTGATTGGGCTCCGGGCCCTGTGATTGGGGCCTGGGCCCTGTGATGA
Organism: Heptranchias perlo; assembly: GCF_035084215.1. NCBI lineage: Eukaryota > Metazoa > Chordata > Chondrichthyes > Hexanchiformes > Hexanchidae > Heptranchias > Heptranchias perlo. The sequence continues at coordinate 7,919,116 of NC_090366.1, read as the reverse complement.
GGCTCTGGGCCCTGTGATTGGGCTCTGGGCCCTGTGATTGGGCTCTGGGCCCTGTGATTGGGCTCTGGGCCCTGTGATTGGGCCCTGGGCCCTGTGATGAGGCTCTGGGCCCTGTGATTGGGGCCTGGGCCCTGTGATGAGGCTCTGGGCCCTGTGATTGGGGCCTGGGCCCTGTGATTGGGGCTCTGGGCCCTGTGATGAGGCTCTGGGCCCTGTGATTGGGCTCTGGGCCCTGTGATGGGGCTCTGGGCCCTGTGATTGGGGCCTGGGCCCTGTGATTGGGGCTCTGGGCCTTGTGATCGGGGCCTGGGCCCTGTGATTGGGGCCTGGGCCCTGTGATTGGGCTCCGGGCCCTGTGATTGGGGCCTGGGCCTTGTGATTGGGCTCCGGGCCCTGTGATTGGGCTCTGGGCCCTCTGATTGGGCTCTGGGCCCTGTGATTGGGCTCTGGGCCCTGTGATTGGGCTCTGGGCCCTGTGATGAGGCTCTGGGCCCTGTGATTGGGCTCTGGGCCCTGTGATTGGGCTCCGGGCCCTGTGATTGGGCTCTGGGCCCTGTGATTGGGCTCTGGGCCCTGTGATTGGGCTCCGGGCCCTGTGATTGGGCTCCGGGCCCTGTGATTGGGCTCCGGGCCCTGTGATTGGGCTCCGGGCCCTGTGATTGGGCTCCGGGCCCTGTGATTGGGCTCTGGGCCCTGTGATTGGGGCTCTGGGCCCTGTGATTGGGGCCTGGGCCCTGTGATTGGGCTCAGGGCCCTGTGATTGGGGCCTGGGCCCTGTGATGAGGCTCTGGGCCCTGTGATTGGGCTCTGGGCCCTGTGATTGGGGCCTGGGCCCTGTGATTGGGCTCCGGGCCCTGTGATGAGGCTCTGGGCCCTGTGATTGGGCTCTGGGCCCTGTGATTGGGCTCTGGGCCCTGTGATTGGGGCTCTGGGCCCTGTGATTGGGGCCTGGGCCCTGTGATTGGGGCCTGGGCCCTGTGATTGGGCTCCGGGCCCTGTGATTGGGCTCTGGGCCCTGTGATTGGGGCCTGGGCCCTGTGATTGGGCTCCGGGCCCTGTGATTGGGGCCTGGGCCCTGTGATTGGGCTCCGGGCCCTGTGATTGGGCTCTGGGCCCTGTGATTGGGGCCTGGGCCCTGTGATTGGGCTCCGGGCCCTGTGATGAGGCTCTGGGCCCTGTGATTGGGCTCCGGGCCCTGTGATTGGGCTCTGGGCCCTGTGATTGGGCTCCGGGCCCTGTGATTGGGGCCTGGGCCCTGTGATTGGGGCCTGGGCCCTGTGATTGGGCTCTGGGCCCTGTGATTGGGCTCTGGGCCCTGTGATTGGGCTCTGGGCCCTGTGATTGGGGCCTGGGCCCTGTGATTGGGCTCTGGGCCCTGTGATTGGGCTCTGGGCCCTGTGATTGGGCTCTGGGCCCTGTGATTGGGGCTCTGGGCCCTGTGATTGGGCTCTGGGCCCTCTGATTGGGCTCTGGGCCCTGTGATTGGGCTCTGGGCCCAGTGATTGGGCTCTGGCCCCTGTGATTGGGCTCTGGGCCCTGTGATTGGGCTCTGGGCCCTGTGATTGGGCTCTGGGCCCTGTGATTGGGCTCTGGGCCCTGTGATTGGGCTCTGGGCCCAGTGATTGGGCTCCGGGCCCTGTGATTGGGGCCTGGGCCCTGTGATTGGGCTCTGGGCCCTGTGATTGGGCTCTGGGCCCTGTGATTGGGCTCTGGGCCCTGTGATTGGGCTCTGGGCCCAGTGATTGGGCTCCGGGCCCTGTGATTGGGGCCTGGGCCCTGTGATTGGGCTCTGGGCCCTGTGATTGGGCTCTGGGCCCTGTGATTGGGCTCTGGGCCCTGTGATTGGGCTCTGGGCCCAGTGATTGGGCTCTGGCCCCTGTGATTGGGCTCTGGGCCCTGTGATTGGGCTCTGGGCCCTGTGATTGGGCTCTGGGCCCTCTGATTGGGCTCTGGGCCCTGTGATTGGGCTCTGGGCCCAGTGATTGAGGCTCCGGGCCCTGTGATTGGGCTCTGGGCCCTGTGATTGGGGCCTGGGCCCTGTGATTGGGGCTCTGGGCCCTGTGATTGGGGCCTGGGCCCTGTGATTGGGGCCTGGGCCCTGTGATTGGGGCCTGGGCCCTGTGATTGGGCTCTGGGCCCTGTGATTGGGCTCTGGGCCCTGTGATTGGGGCCTGGGCCCTGTGATTGGGCTCTGGGCCCTGTGATTGGGCTCTGGGCCCTGTGATTGGGGCCTGGGCCCTGTGATTGGGGCTCTGGGCCCTGTGATTGGGCTCTGGGCCCTGTGATTGGGCCTGGGCCCTGTGATTGGGCTCCGGGCCCTGTGATTGGGCTCTGGGCCCTGTGATTGGGCTCTGGGCCCTGTGATTGGTCTCCGGGCCCTGTGATTGGGCTCTGGGCCCTGTGATTGGGGCCTGGGCCCTGTGATTGGGCTCTGGGCCCTGTGATTGGGGCCTGGGCCCTGTGATTGGGCTCTGGGCCCTGTGATTGGGCTCTGGGCCCTGTGATTGGGCTCTGGGCCCTGTGATTGGGCTCTGGGCCCTGTGATTGGGCTCTGGGCCCTGTGATTGGGGCTCTGGGCCCTGTGATTGGGGCTCTGGGCCCTGTGATGGGGCTCTGGGCCCTGTGATTGGGCTCTGGGCCCTGTGATTGGGCTCTGGGCCCTGTGATTGGGCTCTGGGCCCTGTGATTGGGGCTCTGGGCCCTGTGATTGGGCTCTGGGCCCTGTGATTGGGGCCTGGGCCCTGTGATTGGGCTCTGGGCCCTGTGATTGGGCTCTGGGCCCTGTGATTGGGCTCCGGGCCCTGTGATGAGGCTCTGGGCCCTGTGATTGGGGCCTGGGCCCTGTGATTGGGCTCTGGGCCCTGTGATTGGGGCCTGGGCCCTGTGATTGGGGCCTGGGCCCTGTGATTGGGCTCTGGGCCCTGTGATTGGGGCCTGGGCCCTGTGATTGGGCTCCGGGCCCTGTGATTGGGCTCCGGGCCCTGTGATTGGGCTCCGGGCCCTGTGATTGGGCTCCGGGCCCTGTGATTGGGCTCCGGGCCCTGTGATTGGGCTCCGGGCCCTGTGATTGGGCTCCGGGCCCTGTGATTGGGCCCTGTGATTGGGCTCCGGGCCCTGTGATTGGGCTCTGGGCCCTGTGATTGGGCTCCGGGCCCTGTGATTGGGCTCTGGGCCCTGTGATTGGGCTCCGGGCCCTGTGATTGGGCTCCGGGCCCTGTGATGAGGCTCCGGGCCCAGTGATTGGGGCTCTGGGCCCTGTGATGAGGCTCCGGGCCCTGTGATTGGGCTCTGGGCCCTGTGATTGGGCTCTGGGCCCTGTGATTGGGCTCTGGGCCCTGTGATTGGGCTCTGGGCCCTGTGATTGGGCTCTGGGCCCTGTGATTGGGCTCTGGGCCCTGTGATTGGGGCCTGGGCCCTGTGATTGGGGCTCTGGGCCCTGTGATGAGGCTCCGGGCCCAGTGATTGGGGCTCTGGGCCCTGTGATGAGGCTCCGGGCCCTGTGATTGGGCTCTGGGCCCTGTGATTGGGCCCTGTCTCCGGGCCCTGTGATTGGGCTCTGGGCCCTGTGATTGGGCCCTGTCTCCGGGCCCTGTGATTGGGCTCCGGGCCCTGTGATTGGGGCTCTGGGCCCTGTGATTGCGGCCTGGGCCCTGTGATTGGGGCCTGGGCCCTGTGATTGGGCTCTGGGCCCTGTGATTGGGCCCTGTCTCCGGGGCCTCACCCTTCGCTCGGTGATCTTCTTCTTTCGGACACTTCCCTCCCTCCCACCATTTCCTCTTCAGGATCTCCAGCCGATTGTTCTCCTGGAGTTGGAGGATGGCGAGAGTGATCTCATCGCGGAACGGCGAGCCTGGAGAGGGAGAGAAAGAGCCCGCGTTAATGGACAGTCCCAGGACACGCCCACATCCCAGGACACGCCCACTGACCCAGGACACGCCCACAGTCCCAGGACACGCCCACATCCCAGGACACACCCACCGACCCAGGACACGCCCACCGACCGAGGACACACCCACCGACCCAGGACACACCCACAGACCCAGGACACGCCCACATCCCAGGACACGCCCACCGACCGAGGACACACCCACAGACACAGGACACGCCCACCGACACAGGACACGCCCACAGACCCAGGACACACCCACAGACACAGGACACGCCCACATCCCAGGACACGCCCACCGACACAGGACACGCCCACATCCCAGGACACGCCCACCGACACAGGACACGCCCACATCCCAGGACACGCCCACATCCCAGGACACGCACACAGACCCAGGACACGCCCACCGACACAGGACACGCCCACATCCCAGGACACGCCCACATCCCAGGACACGCACACAGACCCAGGACACGCCCACCGACCCAGGACACACCCACATCCCAGGACACACCCACATCCCAGGACATGCCCACTGACCCAGGACACGCCCACAGTCCCAGGACACGCCCACTGACCCAGGACACGCCCACAGACCCAGGACACGCCCACATCCCAGGACACGCACACAGACCCAGGACACGCCCACAGTCCCAGGACACGCCCACATCCCAGGACACGCACACAGACCCAGGACACGCCCACATCCCAGGACACGCCCACCGACCCAGGACACACCCACATCCCAGGACACGCACACAGACCCAGGACACGCCCACATCCCAGGACACGCCCACCGACCCAGGACACGCCCACAATCCCAGGACACGCCCACTGACCCAGGACACGCCCACAGTCCCAGGACATGCCCACAGTCCCAGGACACGCCCACCGACCCAGGACACGCCCACAGTCCCAGGACACGCCCACAGACCCAGGACACGCGCACAGTCCCAGGACACGCCCACTGACCCAGGACACGCCCGCCGACCCAGGACACGCCCGCCGACCCAGGACACGCCCGCCGACCCAGGACACGCCCACAGTCCCAGGACACGCCCACAGTCCCAGGACACGCCCACAGACCCTGGACACGCCCACCGACCCAGGACACGCCCACCGACCCAGGACAGGCCCAAAGACCCAGGACACGCCCACAATCCCAGGACACGCCCACCGACCCAGGACACGCTCACCGACCCAGGACACGCCCACAGTCCCAGGACACGCCCACTGACCCAGGACACGCCCACCGACCCAGGACACGCCCACCGACCCAGGACACGCCCACCGACCCAGGACACGCCCACAGTCCCAGGACACGCCCACCGACCCAGGACACGCCCACTGACCCAGGACACGCCCACCGACCCAGGACACGCCCACAGACCCAGGACACGCCCACTGACCCAGGACACGCCCACAGTCCCAGGACACGCCCACAGACCCAGGACACGCCCACTGACCCAGGACACGCCCACTGACCCAGGACACGCCCACAGACCCTGGACACGCCCACAGACCCAGGACAAGCCCACAGTCTCAGGGCACGCCCAGAGACCCAGGACACGCCCACAGACCCTGGACACGCCCACAGACCCGGGACACTCCCACTGACCCAGGACACGCCCACATCCCAGGACACGCCCCCAGACCCTGGACACGCCCACAGTCACAGGACACGCCCACGGACCCAGGACACGCCCACATCCCAGGACATGCCCACAGAACCAGGACACGCCCACTGACACTGGACACACCCAGGACACGCCCACATGCCAGGACACGCCCACATGCCAGGACACGCCCACAGACCCAGGACACGCCCACAATCCCAGGGCACGCCCACATTCTAGGACACGCCCACAGATCCGGGACGCACCCACAGACACGGGACACGCCCACAGACCCAGGACACGCCCACAGACCCAGGAAACGCCCACAATCCCAGGACACGCCCACATCCTAGGACACGCCCACAGACCCGGGACACGCCCACTGACCCAGGACACGCCCACTGACCCGGGACACGCTCACATCCCAAGACACGCCCACCGACCCAGGACACGCCCACAGAGCCTGGACACGCCCACAGTCACAGGACATGCCCACAGACCAGGACACGCCCACTGACCCTGGACACGCCCACAGACCCAGGACACGCCCACATCCCAGGACACGCCCACAGACCCAGGACACGCCCACTGACCCTGGACACGCCCACAGACACAGGACACGCCCACATCTCAGGACACGCCCCCAGACCCTGGACACGCCCACAGTCACAGGACACGCCCATGGACCCAGGACACGCCCACATCCCAGGACATGCCCACAGAACCAGGACACGCCCACTGACCCTGGACACGCCCACAGACCCAGGACACGCCCACATGCCAGGACACGCCCACAGACCCAGGACACGCCCACAGACCCAGGACACGCCCAGAATCCCAGGACACGCCCACATCCTAGGACACGCCCACAGATCCGGGACGCGCCCACAGACCCGGGACACGCCCACTGACCCAGGACATGCCCACAGACCCAGGACACGCCCACAGACCCAGGACACGCCCAAAATCCCAGGACACGCCCACATCCTAGGACACGCCCACAGACCCGGGACACGCCCACAGACCCGGGACACGCCCACAGACCCGGGACACGCCCACTGACCCGGGACACGCCCACTGACCCGGGACACTCCCACAGACCCGGGACACGCCCACTGACCCAGGACACGCCCACTGACCCGGGACACGCCCACATCCCAGGACACGCCCACCGACCCAGGACACGCCCACAGAGCCTGGACACGCCCACAGTCACAGGACATGCCCACAGACCAGGACACGCCCACTGACCCTGGACACGCCCACAGACCCAGGACACGCCCACATCCCAGGACACGCCCACAGACCCAGGACACGCCCACTGACCCTGGACACGCCCACAGACCCAGGACACGCCCACATCTCAGGACACGCCCACAGACCCAGGACACGCCCACAGACTCAGGACACGCCCACAGTCCCAGGACACGCCCACAGACTCAGGACACGCCCACAGTCCCAGGAGACGCCCACAGACCCAGGACACGCCCACAGACCCAGGACACACCCAGAGTCCCAGGACCCGCCCACAGACACAGGACACGCCCACAGACCCAGGACACGCCCACAGTCCCAGGACACGCCCACATCCCAGGACACGCCCACAGTCCCAGGACACGCCCACAGACCCAGGACACGCCCACAGACCCAGGACACGCCCACAATCCCAGGACACGCCCACAGACCCAGGATACGCCCACTGTCCCAGGACAAGCCCACAGACCCAGGACACGCCCACAGACCCAGGACACGCACACAGACCCAGGACACGCCCACAGACCCAGGACATGCCCACAGTCCCAGGACACGCCCACAGACCCAGGAAAGAGCCTGCATCTCTAGGACACACCATGGGGAGTTGGATGGGGTACAGAGTGTGTGTGAGAGGGTGGGGAGTGGGATGGGGTACAGTGTGTGTGTGAGGGTGGGGAGTTGGATGGGGTACAGTGTGTGTGTGAGGGTGGGGAGTGGGATGGGGTACAGAGTGTGTGTGAGAGGGTGGGGAGTGGGATGGGGTACAGTGTGTGTGTGAGGGTGGGGAGTGGGATGGGGTACAGTGCGTGTGAGAGGGTGGGGAGTTGGATGGAGTACAGAGTGTGTGTGAGGGTGGGGAGTAGGATGGGGTACAGTGTGTGTGTGAGAGGGTGGGGAGTTGGATGGAGTACAGAGTGTGTGTAAGGGTGGGGAGTTGGATGGGGTACAGTGTGTGTGTGAGGGTGGGGAGTTTGATGGGGTACAGTGTGTGTGTGAGGGTGGGGAGTTGGATGGGGTACAGAGTGTGTGTGAGGGTGGGGAGTGGGATGGGGTACAGAGTGTGTGTGAGGGTGGGGAGTGGGATGGGGTACAGTGTGTGTGTGAGGGTGGGGAGTGGGATGGGGTACAGAGTGTGTGTGTGAGGGTGGGGAGTGGGATGGGGTACAGAGTGTGTGTGAGGGTGGGGAGTGGGATGGGGTACAGTGTGTGTGTGTGAGGGTGGGGAGTTGGATGGGGTACAGAGTGTGTGAGGGTGGGGAGTTGGATGGTGTACAGAGTGTGTGTGAGGGTGGGGAGTTGGATGGGGTACAGTGTGTGTGAGGGTGGGGAGTGGGATGGGGTACAGTGTGTGTGAGGGTGGGGAGTTGGATGGTGTACAGAGTGTGTGTGAGGGTGGGGAGTTGGATGGGGTACAGAGTGTGTGTGAGGGTGGGGAGTTGGATGGTGTACAGAGTGTGTGTGAGGGTGGGGAGTTGGATGGGGTACAGTGTGTGTGTGAGGGTGGGGAGTTGGATGGTGTACAGAGTGTGTGTGAGGGTGGGGAGTTGGATGGGGTACAGTGTGTGTGAGGGTGGGGAGTTGGATGGTGTACAGAGTGTGTGTGAGGGTGGGGAGTTGGATGGGGTACAGAGTGTGTGTGAGGGTGGGGAGTTGGATGGTGTACAGAGTGTGTGTGAGGGTGGGGAGTTGGATGGGGTACAGTGTGTGTGAGGGTGGGGAGTGGGATGGGGTACAGAGTGTGTGAGAGAGGGTGGGGAGTGGGATGGGGTACAGAGTGTGTGAGGGTGGGGAGTGGGATGGGGTACAGAGTGTGTGTGAGGGTGGGGAGTTGGATGGGGTACAGTGTGTGTGAGGGTGGGGAGTGGGATGGGGTACAGAGTGTGTGTGAGGGTGGGGAGTTGGATGGGGTACAGAGTGTGTGTGTGAGGGTGGGGAGTTGGATGGGGTACAGAGTGTGTGAGGGTGGGGAGTTGGATGGTGTACAGAGTGTGTGTGAGGGTGGGGAGTTGGATGGGGTACAGTGTGTGAGAGAGGGTGGGGAGTGGGATGGGGTACAGAGTGTGTGAGGGTGGGGAGTGGGATGGGGTACAGAGTGTGTGTGAGGGTGGGGAGTTGGATGGGGTACAGAGTGTGTGAGGGTGGGGAGTGGGATGGGGTACAGAGTGTGTTTGAGGGTGGGGAGTGGGATGGGGTACAGAGTGTGTGAGAGGGTGGGGAGTGGGATGGGGTACAGAGTGTGTGAGAGAGGGTGGGGAGTGGGATGGGGTACAGAGTGTGTGAGAGAGGGTGGGGAGTGGGATGGGGTACAGAGTGTGTGAGAGAGGGTGGGGAGTTGGATGGTGTACAGAGTGTGTGTGAGGGTGGGGAGTTGGATGGGGTACAGAGTGTGTGTGAGGGTGGGGAGTTGGATGGGGTACAGTGTGTGTGTGTGAGGGTGGGGAGTTGGATGGGGTACAGAGTGTGTGTGAGGGTGGGGAGTGGGATGGGGTACAGAGTGTGTGAGGGTGGGGAGTTGGATGGGGTACAGAGTGTGTGAGGGTGGGGAGTTGGATGGGGTACAGAGTGTGTGTGAGGGTGGGGAGTGGGATGGGGTACAGTGTGTGTGAGGGTGGGGAGTTGGATGGGGTACAGAGTGTGTGAGGGTGGGGAGTTGGATGGGGTACAGTGTGTGTGAGGGTGGGGAGTTGGATGGGGTACAGAGTGTGTGAGGGTGGGGAGTTGGATGGGGTACAGTGTGTGTGAGGGTGGGGAGTGGGATGGGGTACAGAGTGTGTGTGAGGGTGGGGAGTGGGATGGGGTACAGTGTGTGTGAGGGTGGGGAGTTGGATGGGGTACAGAGTGTGTTTGAGGGTGGGGAGTGGGATGGGGTACAGAGTGTGTTTGAGGGTGGGGAGTGGGATGGGGTACAGTGTGTGTGTGAGGGTGGGGAGTGGGATGGGGTACAGAGTGTGTGAGAGAGGGTGGGGAGTGGGATGGGGTACAGAGTGTGTGAGAGAGGGTGGGGAGTTGGATGGGGTACAGAGTGTGTGTGAGGGTGGGGAGTTGGATGGTGTACAGAGTGTGTGTGAGGGTGGGGAGTTGGATGGGGTACAGAGTGTGTGAGAGGGTGGGGAGTTGGATGGGGTACAGTGTGTGTGAGGGTGGGGAGTGGGATGGGGTACAGAGTGTGTGAGGGTGGGGAGTTGGATGGGGTACAGAGTGTGTGAGGGTGGGGAGTTGGATGGGGTACAGTGTGTGTGAGGGTGGGGAGTGGGATGGGGTACAGAGTGTGTGTGAGGGTGGGGAGTTGGATGGGGTACAGTGTGTGTGTGAGGGTGGGGAGTGGGATGGGGTACAGTGTGTGTGAGGGTGGGGAGTGGGATGGGGTACAGTGTGTGTGAGGGTGGGGAATGGGATGGGGTACAGAGTGTGTGAGGGTGGGGAGTGGGATGGGGTACAGAGTGTGTGTGAGGGTGGGGAGTTGGATGGGGTACAGAGTGTGTGAGGGTGGGGAATGGGATGGGGTACAGAGTGTGTGAGGGTGGGGAGTGGGATGGGGTACAGAGTGTGTGAGGGTGGGGAGTGGGATGGGGTACAGAGTGTGTGTGAGGGTGGGGAGTTGGATGGGGTACAGTGTGTGTGTGAGGGTGGGGAGTTGGATGGGGTACAGAGTGTGTGTGAGGGTGGGGAGTTGGATGGGGTACAGTGTGTGTGTGAGGGTGGGGAGTTGGATGGGGTACAGAGTGTGTGTGAGGGTGGGGAGTTGGATGGGGTACAGAGTGTGTGTGAGGGTGGGGAGTTGGATGGGGTACAGAGTGTGTGTGAGGGTGGGGAGTTGGATGGGGTACAGTGTGTGTGAGAGGGTGGGGAGTTGGATGGGGTACAGAGTGTGTGTGAGGGTGGGGAGTGGGATGGGGTACAGAGTGTGTGTGTGAGGGTGGGGAGTTGGATGGTGCACAGAGTGTGTGAGGGTGGGGATTTGGATGGGGTACAGTGTGTGTGAGAGGGTGGGGAGTTGGATGGGGTACAGAGTGTGTGAGGGTGGGGAGTTGGATGGGGTACAGAGTGTGTGTGAGGGTGGGGAGTTGGATGGGGTACAGTGTGTGTGTGAGGGTGGGGAGTTGGATGGGGTACAGAGTGTGTGTGAGGGTGGGGAGTTGGATGGGGTACAGAGTGTGTGAGGGTGGGGAGTGGGATGGGCTACAGAGTGTGTGTGAGGGTGGGGAGTTGGATGGGGTACAGAGTGTGTGTGAGGGTGGGGAGTTGGATGGGGTACAGAGTGTGTGTGAGGGTGGGGAGTTGGATGGGGTACAGTGTGTGTGAGGGTGGGGAGTGGGATGGGGTACAGAGTGTGTGAGGGTGGGGAGTTGGATGGGGTACAGTGTGTGTGAGGGTGGGGAGTGGGATGGGGTACAGTGTGTGTGTGAGGGTGGGGAGTGGGATGGGGTACAGTGTGTGTGTGAGGGTGGGGAGTGGGATGGGGTACAGAGTGTGTGAGGGTGGGGAGTTGGATGGGGTACAGTGTGTGTGAGGGTGGGGAGTGGGATGGGGTACAGAGTGTGTGAGGGTGGGGAGTTGGATGGTGTACAGAGTGTGTGTGAGGGTGGGGAGTTGGATGGGGTACAGAGTGTGTGAGGGTGGGGAGTTGGATGGTGTACAGAGTGTGTGTGAGGGTGGGGAGTTGGATGGGGTACAGTGTGTGTGAGGGTGGGGAGTGGGATGGGGTACAGAGTGTGTGTGTGAGGGTGGGGAGTTGGATGGTGTACAGAGTGTGTGAGGGTGGGGAGTGGGATGGGGTACAGAGTGTGTGTGTGAGGGTGGGGAGTTGGATGGTGTACAGAGTGTGTGAGGGTGGGGAGTGGGATGGGGTACAGAGTGTGTGTGAGGGTGGAGAGTGGGATGGGGTACAGAGAGTGTGTGAGGGTGGGGAGTTGGATGGGGTACAGAGTGTGTGAAGGGTGGGGAGTTGGATGGGGTACAGAGTGTGTGAGGGTGGGGAGTGGGATGGGGTACAGAGTGTGTGTGAGGGTGGAGAGTGGGATGGGGTACAGAGAGTGTGTGAGGGTGGGGAGTTGGATGGGGTACAGTGTGTGTGTGAGGGTGGGGAGTGGGATGGGGTACAGAGTGTGTGTGAGGGTGGAGAGTGGGATGGGGTACAGAGAGTGTGTGAGGGTGGGGAGTTGGATGGGGTACAGAGTGTGTGTGAGGGTGGGGAGTGGGATGGGGTACAGAGTGTGTGTGAGGGTGGGGAGTTGGATGGGGTACAGTGTGTGTGTGAGGGTGGGGAGTGGGATGGGGTACAGAGTGTGTGTGAGGGTGGGGAGTTTGATGGGGTACAGAGTGTGTGAGAGGGTGGGGAGTGGGATGGGGTACAGTGTGTGTGTGAGGGTGGGGAGTTGGATGGGGTACAGAGTGTGTGTGTGAGGGTGGGGAGTTGGATGGGGTACAGAGTGTGTGAGGGTGGGGAGTTGGATGGGGTACAGAGTGTGTGTGAGGGTGGGGAGTGGGATGGGGTACAGTGTGTGTGTGAGGGTGGGGAATGGGATGGGGTACAGAGTGTGTGTGAGGGTGGGGAGTTGGATGGGGTACAGAGTGTGTGTGAGGGTGGAGAGTGGGATGGGGTACAGAGTGTGTGTGAGGGTGGGGAGTTGGATGGGGTACAGAGTGTGAGAGGGTGGGGAGTGGGATGGGGTACAGTGTGTGTGTGAGGGTGGGGAGTTGGATGGGGTACAGAGTGTGTGTGTGAGGGTGGGGAGTTGGATGGGGTACAGAGTGTGTGAGGGTGGGGAGTTGGATGGGGTACAGAGTGTGTGTGAGGGTGGGGAGTGGGATGGGGTACAGAGAGTGTGTGAGGGTGGGGAGTTGGATGGGGTACAGTGTGTGTGAGGGTGGGGAGTTGGATGGGGTACAGTGTGTGTGAGGGTGGGGAGTTGGATGGGGTACAGAGTGTGTGAGGGTGGGGAGTGGGATGGGGTACAGTGTGTGTGTGAGGGTGGGGAGTTGGATGGGGTACAGTGTGTGTGAGAGGGTGGAGAGTGGGATGGGGTACAGAGTGTGTGAGAGGGTGGGGAGTTGGATGGGGTACAGAGTGTGTGTGAGGGTGGGGAGTTGGATGGGGTACAGAGTGTGTGTGAGGGTGGGGAGTTGGATGGGGTACAGAGTGTGTGAGGGTGGGGAGTCGGATGGGGTACAGAGTGTGTGTGAGGGTGGGGAGTGGGATGGGGTACAGAGTGTGTGTGAGGGTGGGGAGTGGGATGGGGTACAGTGTGTGTGTGAGGGTGGGGAGTGGGATGGGGTACAGAGTGTGTGAGGGTGGGGAGTGGGATGGGGTACAGTGTGTGTGTGAGGGTGGAGAGTGGGATGGGGTACAGAGTGTGTGAGGGTGGGGAGTGGGATGGGGTACAGAGTGTGTGTGAGGGTGGAGAGTGGGATGGGGTACAGAGTGTGTGTGAGGGTGGAGAGTGGGATGGGGTACAGAGTGTGTGAGGGTGGGGAGTGGGATGGGGTACAGTGTGTGTGAGGGTGGGGAGTGGGATGGGGTACAGAGTGTGTGAGGGTGGGGAGTGGGATGGGGTACAGTGTGTGTGTGAGAGGGTGGGGAGTTGGATGGGGTACAGTGTGTGTGTGAGGGTGGGGAGTTGGATGGGGTACAGAGTGTGTGAGGGTGGGGAGTGGGATGGGGTACAGTGTGTGTGAGGGTGGGGAGTGGGATGGGGTACAGAGTGTATGTGAGGGTGGGGAGTGGGATGGGGTACAGTGTGTGTGTGAGGGTGGGGAGTGGGATGGGGTACAGAGTGTGTGAGGGTGGGGAGTGGGATGGGGTACAGTGTGTGTGAGGGTGGGGAGTGGGATGGGGTACAGAGTGTATGTGAGGGTGGGGAGTGGGATGGGGTACAGTGTGTGTGTGAGAGGGTGGGGAGTTGGATGGGGTACAGCGTGTGTGTGAGGGTGGGGAGTTGGATGGGGTACAGAGTGTGTGTGAGGGTGGGGAGTGGGATGGGGTACAGAGTGTGTGTGAGGGTGGGGAGTGGGATGGGGTACAGAGTGTGTGTGAGGGTGGGGAGTGGGATGGGGTACAGTGTGTGTGTGAGGGTGGAGAGTGGGATGGGGTACAGAGTGTGTGTGAGGGTGGGGAGTGGGATGGGGTACAGAGTGTGTGTGAGGGTGGAGAGTGGGATGGGGTACAGTGTGTGTGTGAGGGTGGAGAGTGGGATGGGGTACAGTGTGTGTGTGAGGGTGGGGAGTTGGATGGGGTACAGAGTGTGTGAGAGGGTGGGGAGTTTGATGGGGTACAGAGTGTGAGTGAGGGTGGGGAGTTGGATGGGGTACAGTGTGTGTGTGAGGGTGGGGAGTTGGATGGGGTACAGAGTGTGTGAGAGGGTGGGGAGTTTGATGGGGTACAGAGTGTGAGTGAGGGTGGGGAGTTGGATGGGGTACAGAGTGTGTGTGAGGGTGGAGAGTGGGATGGGGTACAGAGTGTGTGTGAGGGTGGGGAGTTGGATGGGGTACAGTGTGTGTGAGGGTGGGGAGTTGGATGGGGTACAGAGTGTGTGTGAGGGTGGGGAGTGGGATGGGGTACAGAGTGTGTGTGAGGGTGGGGAGTGGGATGGGGTACAGAGTGTGTGAGGGTGGGGAGTGGGATGGGGTACAGTGTGTGTGAGGGTGGGGAGTTGGATGGGGTACAGTGTGTGTGTGAGGGTGGGGAGTTGGATGGGGTACAGAGTGTGTGAGAGGGTGGGGAGTTTGATGGGGTACAGTGTGTGTGTGAGGGTGGGGAGTTGGATGGGGTACAGTGTGTGTGTGAGGGTGGGGAGTTGGATGGGGTACAGAGTGTGTGAGAGGGTGGGGAGTTTGATGGGGTACAGTGTGTGTGTGAGGGTGGGGAGTTGGATGGGGTACAGAGTGTGTGAGAGGGTGGGGAGTTTGATGGGGTACAGAGTGTGTGTGAGGGTGGGGAGTTGGATGGGGTACAGAGTGTGTGTGAGGGTGGGGAGTTGGATGGGGTACAGTGTGTGTGTGAGGGTGGGGAGTGGGATGGGGTACAGAGTGTGTGAGGGTGGGGAGTGGGATGGGGTACAGAGTGTGTGAGAGGGTGGGGAGTGGGATGGGGTACAGAGTGTGTGAGAGGGTGGGGAGTGGGATGGGGTACAGAGTGTGTGAGAGGGTGGGGAGTGGGATGGGGTACAGAGTGTGTGAGAGGGTGGGGAGTTGGATGGGGTACAGTGTGTGTGTGAGGGTGGGGAGTGGGATGGGGTACAGAGTGTGTGAGGGTGGGGAGTGGGATGGGGTACAGTGTGTGTGAGGGTGGTGAGTGGGATGGGGTACAGAGTGTGTGTGAGGGTGGGGAGTTGGATGGGGTACAGAGTGTGTGAGGGTGGGGAGTTGGATGGGGTACAGTGTGTGTGTGAGGGTGGGGAGTGGGATGGGGTACAGTGTGTGTGAGGGTGGGGAGTTGGATGGGGTACAGAGTGTGTGAGAGGGTGGGGAGTTGGATGGGGTACAGTGTGTGTGAGAGGGTGGGGAGTTGGATGGGGTACAGAGTGTGTGTGAGGGTGGGGAGTTGGATGGGGTACAGAGTGTGTGTGAGGGTGGGGAGTTGGATGGGGTACAGTGTCTGTGTGAGGGTGGGGAGTTGGATGGGGTACAGAGTGTGTGAGAGGGTGGGGAGTTGGATGGGGTACAGTGTGTGTGTGAGGGTGGGGAGTGGGATGGGGTACAGTGTGTGAGAGAGGGTGGGGAGTGGGATGGGGTACAGTGTGTGTGTGAGGGTGGGGAGTGGGATGGGGTACAGTGTGTGAGAGAGGGTGGGGAGTGGGATGGGGTACAGTGTGTGTGAGGGTGGGGAGTGGGATGGGGTACAGAGTGTGTGAGAGGGTGGGGAGTGGGATGGGGTACAGAGTGTGTGTGAGGGTGGGGAGTGGGATGGGGTACAGTGTGTGTGTGAGGGTGGGGAGTGGGATGGGGTACAGTGTGTGTGTGAGGGTGGGGAGTGGGATGGGGTACAGTGTGTGTGAGAGGGTGGGGAGTGGGATGGGGTACAGAGTGTGTGTGAGGGTGGGGAGTGGGATGGGGTACAGTGTGTGTGTGAGGGTGGGGAGTTGGATGGGGTACAGAGTGTGTGAGGGTGGGGAGTTGGATGGGGTACAGTGTGTGTGAGGGTGGGGAGTTGGATGGGGTACAGAGTTTGTGTGAGAGGGTGGGGAATCGGATGGGGTACAGAGTGTGTGTGAGGGTGGGGAGTGGGATGGGGTACAGAGTGTGTGAGAGGGTGGGGAGTGGGATGGGGTACAGAGTGTGTGTGAGAGGGTGGGGAGTTGGATGGGGTACAGAGTGTGTGAGAGGGTGGGGAGTGGGATGGGGTACAGAGTGTGTGTGAGGGTGGGGAGTGGGATGGGGTACAGAGTGTGTGAGGGTGGGGAGTGGGGTGGGGTACAGTGTGTGTGAGAGGGTGGGGAGTTTGATGGGGTACAGAGTGTGTGAGGGTGGGGAATGGGATGGGGTACAGAGTGTGTGAGGGTGGGGAATGGGATGGGGTACAGAGTGTGTGAGGGTGGGGAGTTGGATGGGGTACAGAGTGTGTGTGAGGGTGGGGAGTTTGATGGGGTACAGAGTGTGTGTGAGGGTGGGGAGTTTGATGGGGTACAGAGTGTGTGAGAGGGTGGGGAGTTTGATGGGGTACAGAGTGTGTGAGAGGGTGGGGAGTTTGATGGGGTACAGAGTGTGTGTGAGGGTGGGGAGTGGGATGGGGTACAGAGTGTGTGTGAGGGTGGGGAGTTTGATGGGGTACAGAGTGTGTGAGAGGGTGGGGAGTTTGATGGGGTACAGAGTGTGTGTGAGGGTGGGGAGTTGGATGGGGTACAGAGTGTGTGAGGGTGGGAAGTGGGATGGGGTACAGAGAGTGTGTGAGGGTGGGGAGGTGGATGGGGTACAGAGTGTGTGAGGGTGGGGAATGGGATGGGGTACAGTGTGTGTGTGAGGGTGGGGAGTGGGATGGGGTACAGAGTGTGTGAGAGGGTGGGGAATGGGATGGGGTACAGTGTGTGTGTGAGGGTGGGGAGTGGGATGGGGTACAGAGTGTGTGAGAGAGGGTGGGGAGTGGGATGGGGTACAGTGTGTGTGAGGGTGGGGAGTGGGATGGGGTACAGAGTTTGTGTGAGAGGGTGGGGAATCGGATGGGGTACAGAGTGTGTGTGAGGGTGGGGAGTTGGATGGGGTACAGAGTGTGTGAGGGTGGGGAGTTGGATGGGGTACAGAGTGTGTGAGGGTGGGGAATGGGATGGGGTACAGTGTGTGTGTGAGGGTGGGGAGTTGGATGGGGTACAGTGTGTGTGAGGGTGGGGAATGGGATGGGGTACAGATTGTGTGAGAGGGTGGGGAGTGGGATGGGGTACAGAGTGTGTGTGAGGGTGGGGAGTTGGATGGGGTACAGTGTGTGTGTGAGGGTGGGGAGTGGGATGGGGTACAGTGTGTGTGTGAGGGTGGGGAGTGGGATGGGGTACAGTGTGTGTGAGAGAGGGTGGGGAGTGGGATGGGGTACAGTGTGTGTGAGGGTGGGGAGTGGGATGGGGTACAGAGTGTGTGAGGGTGGTGAGTGGGATGGGGTACAGAGTGTGAGTGAGGGTGGGGAGTTGGATGGGGTACAGTGTGTGTGAGAGGGTGGGGAGTTGGAAGGGGTACAGTGTGTGTGAGAGGGTGGGGAGTTTGATGGGGTACAGAGTGTGTGTGAGGGTGGGGAGTTTGATGGGGTACAGAGTGTGTGAGAGGGTGGGGAGTGGGATGGGGTACAGAGTGTGTGAGGGTGGGGAGTGGGATGGGGTACAGAGTGTGTGAGGGTGGGGAATGGGATGGGGTACAGAGTGTGTGAGGGTGGGGAGTTGGATGGGGTACAGAGTGTGTGAGGGTGGGGAGTGGGATGGGGTACAGAGTGTGTGTGAGGGTGGGGAGTTGGATGGGGTACAGAGTGTGTGAGGGTGGGGAGTGGGATGGGGTACAGAGTGTGTGAGGGTGGGGAATGGGATGGGGTACAGAGTGTGTGAGGGTGGGGAGTTGGATGGGGTACAGAGTGTGTGAGGGTGGGGAGTGGGATGGGGTACAGAGTGTGTGTGAGGGTGGGGAGTTGGATGGGGTACAGAGTGTGTGAGGGTGGGGAGTGGGATGGGGTACAGAGTGTGTGAGGGTGGGGAATGGGATGGGGTACAGAGTGTGTGAGGGTGGGGAGTGGGATGGGGTACAGTGTGTGTGAGAGGGTGGGGAGTTGGATGGGGTACAGTGTGTGTGTGAGGGTGGGGAGTTGGATGGGGTACAGAGTGTGTGAGGGTGGGGAATGGGATGGGGTACAGATTGTGTGTGAGGGTGGGGAGTTGGATGGGGTACAGTGTGTGTGAGGGTGGGGAGTTGGATGGGGTACAGAGTGTGTGTGAGGGTGGGGAGTTGGATGGGGTACAGAGTGTGTGAGGGTGGGGAGTTGGATGGGGTACAGAGTGTGTGTGAGGGTGGGGAGTTGGATGGGGTACAGAGTGTGTGAGGGTGGGGAGTTGGATGGGGTACAGAGTGTGTGTGAGGGTGGGGAGTTGGATGGGGTACAGAGTGTGTGTGAGGGTGGGGATTTGGATGGGGTACAGTGTGTGTGAGAGGGTGGGGAGTTGGATGGGGTACAGAGTGTGTGTGAGGGTGGGGAGTTGGATGGGGTACAGTGTGTGTGAGAGAGGGTGGGGAGTTTGATGGGGTACAGAGTGTGTGAGGGTGGGGAGTGGGATGGGGTACAGAGTGTGTGTGAGGGTGGGGAATCGGATGGGGTACAGAGTGTATGAGAGGGTGGGGAGTTGGATGGGGTACAGAGTGTGTGAGGGTGGGGAGTGGGATGGGGTACAAAGTGTGTGAGGGTGGGGAGTGGGATGGGGTACAGTGTGTGTGAGGGTGGGGAATGGGATGGGGTACAGTGTGTGTGAGGGTGGGGAGTTGGATGGGGTACAGAGTGTGTGTGAGAGTGGGGAGTGGGATGGGCTACAGAGTGTGTGTGAGGGTGGGGAGTTGGATGGGGTACAGAGTGTGTGAGGGTGGGGAATGTGATGGGGTACAGTGTGTGTGTGAGGGAGGGGAATGGGATGGGGTACAGAGTGTGTGTGAGGGTGGGGAGTTGGATGGGGTACAGAGTGTGTGAGGGTGGGGAGTTGGATGGGGTACAGAGTGTGTGTGAGGGTGGGGAGTTGGATGGGGTACAGTGTGTGTGAGAGGGTGGGGAGTTGGAAGGGGTACAGTGTGTGTGAGAGGGTGGGGAGTTTGATGGGGTACAGAGTGTGTGAGGGTGGGGAGTTTGATGGGGTACAGAGTGTGTGTGAGGGTGGGGAGTTGGATGGGGTACAGAGTGTGTGTGAGGGTGGGGAGTTGGATGGGGTACAGAGTGTGTGAGGGTGGGGAGTTGGATGGGGTACAGAGTGTGTGTGAGGGTGGGGAGTGGGATGGGGTACAGAGTGTGTGAGGGTGGGGAATGGGATGGGGTACAGTGTATGTGAGAGGGTGGGGAGTTGTATGGGGTACAGTGTGTGTGTGAGGGTGGGGAGTTGGATGGGGTACAGTGTGTGTGTGAGGGTGGGGAGTTGGATGGGGTACAGTGTGTGTGTGAGGGTGGGGAGTGGGATGGGGTACAGAGTGTGTGAGGGTGGGGAGTGGGATGGGGTACAGAGTGTGTGAGGGTGGGGAATGGGATGGGGTACAGAGTGTGTGAGGGTGGGGAGTTGGATGGGGTACAGAGTGTGTGTGAGGGTGGGGAGTTGGATGGGGTACAGAGTGTGTGTGAGGGTGGGGAGTTGGATGGGGTACAGAGTGTGTGTGAGGGTGGGGAGTTGGATGGGGTACAGTGTGTGTGAGAGGGTGGGGAGTGGGATGGGGTACAGAGTGTGTGTGAGGGTGGGGAGTTGGATGGGGTACAGAGTGTGTGTGAGGGTGGGGAGTTGGATGGGGTACAGTGTGTGTGAGAGGGTGGGGAGTGGGATGGGGTACAGAGTGTGTGAGGGTGGGGAATGGGATGGGGTACAGTGTGTGTGAGAGGGTGGGGAGTTGTATGGGGTACAGAGTGTGTGAGAGGGTGGGGAGTTGGATGGGGTACAGTGTGTGTGTGAGGGTGGGGAGTTGGATGGGGTACAGAGTGTGTGAGGGTGGGGAGTGGGATGGGGTACAGAGTGTGTGAGGGTGGGGAGTGGGATGGGGTACAGAGTGTGTGAGGGTGGGGAATGGGATGGGGTACAGAGTGTGTGAGGGTGGGGAATGGGATGGGGTACAGATTGTGTGTGAGGGTGGGGAGTTGGATGGGGTACAGTGTGTGTGTGAGGGTGGGGAGTGTGATGGGGTACAGAGTGTGTGTGAGGGTGGGGAGTTGGATGGGGTACAGAGTGTGTGAGGGTGGGGAGTTGGATGGGGTACAGTGTGTTTGTGTGTGAGGGTGGGGAGTTGGATGGGGTACAGTGTGTGTGTGAGGGTGGGGAGTTGGATGGGGTACAGAGTGTGTGAGGGTGGGGAGTTGGATGGGGTACAGAGTGTGTGAGGGTGGGGAGTTGGATGGGGTACAGAGTGTGTGTGAGGGTGGGGAGTTGGATGGGGTACAGAGTGTGTGTGAGGGTGGGGAGTTGGATGGGGTACAGTGTGTTTGTGTGTGAGGGTGGGGAGTTGGATGGGGTACAGTGTGTTTGTGTGTGAGGGTGGGGAGTTGGATGGGGTACAGTGTGTGTGAGAGAGGGTGGGGAGTGGGATGGGGTACAGAGTGTGTGTGAGGGTGGGGAGTTGGATGGGGTACAGAGTGTGTGAGGGTGGGGAGTTGGATGGGGTACAGAGTGTGTGTGAGGGTGGGGAGTTGGATGGGGTACAGAGTGTATGAGAGGGTGGGGAGTTGGATGGGGTACAGAGTGTGTGAGGGTGGGGAGTTGGATGGGGTACAGAGTGTGTGTGAGGGTGGGGAGTTGGATGGGGTACAAAGTGTGTGAGGGTGGGGAGTGGGATGGGGTACAGAGTGTGTGAGGGTGGGGAATGGGATGGGGTACAGAGTGTGTGAGGGTGGGGAGTGGGATGGGGTACAGTGTGTGTGAGAGGGTGGGGAGTGGGATGGGGTACAGTGTGTGTGAGAGGGTGGGGAGTTGGATGGGGTACAGAGTGTGTGAGAGGGTGGGGAGTTGGATGGGGTACAGTGTGTGTGAGAGGGTGGGGAGTTGGATGGGGTACAGAGTGTGTGTGAGGGTGGGGAATGGGATGGGGTACAGAGTGTGTGAGGGTGGGGAGTGGGATGGGTACAGAGTGTGTGTGAGGGTGGGGAGTGGGATGGGTACAGAGTGTGTGTGAGGGTGGGGAATGGGATGGGGTACAGAGTGTGTGTGAGGGTGGGGAGTTGGATGGGGTACAGAGTGTGTGTGAGGGTGGGGAATGGGATGGGGTACAGAGTGTGTGAGGGTGGGGAATGGGATGGGGTACAGTGTGTGTGTGAGGGTGGAGAGTTGGATGGGGTACAGTGTGTGTGTGAGGGTGGGGAGTTGGATGGGGTACAGAGTGTGTGAGAGGGTGGGGAGTTGGATGGGGTACAGTGTGTGTGTGAGGGTGGGGAGTTGGATGGGGTACAGAGTGTGTGTGAGGGTGGGGAGTTGGATGGGGTACAGAGTGTGTGTGAGGGTGGGGAGTTGGATGGTGTACAGAGTGTGTGTGAGGGTGGGGAGTTGGATGGGGTACAGAGTGTGTGAGAGGGTGGGGAGTTGGATGGGGTACAGAGTGTGTGTGAGGGTGGGGAGTTGGATGGTGTACAGAGTGTGTGTGAGGGTGGGGAGTTGGATGGGGTACAGAGTGTGTGTGAGGGTGGGGAGTTGGATGGGGTACAGAGTGTGTGAGAGGGTGGGGAATGGGATGGGGTACAGAGTGTGTGTGAGGGTGGGGAGTTGGATGGGGTACAGAGTGTGTGTGAGGGTGGGGAGTTGGATGGGGTACAGAGTGTGTGAGAGGGTGGGGAGTTGGATGGGGTACAGAGTGTGTGAGAGGGTGGGGAATGGGATGGGGTACAGAGTGTGTGTGAGGGTGGGGAGTTGGATGGGGTACAGAGTGTGTGTGAGGGTGGAGAATGGGATGGGGTACAGAGTGTGTGAGGGTGGGGAATGGGATGGGGTACAGTGTGTGTGTGAGGGTGGGGAATGGGATGGGGTACAGTGTGTGTGTGAGGGTGGGGAGTGGGATGGGGTACAGAGTGTGTGAGAGGGTGGGGAGTTGGATGGGGTACAGAGTGTGTGAGAGGGTGGGGAGTGGGATGGGGTACAGAGTGTGTGTGAGGGTGGGGAGTTGGATGGGGTACAGTGTGTGTGTGAGGGTGGGGAATGGGATGGGGTACAGAGTGTGTGAGAGAGGGTGGGGAGTGGGATGGGGTACAGAGTGTGTGAGAGGGTGGGGAGTGGGATGGGGTACAGAGTGTGTGTGAGGGTGGGGAGTTGGATGGGGTACAGTGTGTGTGAGAGAGGGTGGGGAGTGGGATGGGGTACAGAGTGTGTGTGAGGGTGGGGAGTGGGATGGGGTACAGAGTGTGTGTGAGGGTGGGGAGTTGGATGGGGTACAGTGTGTGTGAGGGTGGGGAGTTGGATGGGGTACAGTGTGTGTGTGAGGGTGGGGAATGGGATGGGGTACAGTGTGTGTGTGAGGGTGGGGATTTGGATGGGGTACAGAGTGTGTGAGAGGGTGGGGAGTTGGATGGGTTACAGAGTGTGTGTGAGGGTGGGGAGTTGGATGGGGTACAGAGTGTGTGAGAGGGTGGGGAATGGGATGGGGAACAGTGTGTGTGAGGGTGGGGAATGGGATGGGGTACAGAGTGTGTGTGAGGGTGGGGAATGGGATGGGGTACAGAGTGTGTGAGGGTGGGGAATGGGATGGGGTACAGAGTGTGTGTGAGGGTGGGGAATGGGATGGGGTACAGAGTGTGTGAGGGTGGGGAGTGGGATGGGGTACAGAGTGTGTGAGGGTGGGGAATGGGATGGGGTACAGAGTGTGTGTGAGGGTGGGGAATGGGATGGGGTACAGAGTGTGTGTGAGGGTGGGGAGTTGGAAGGGGTACAGTGTGTGTGTGAGGGTGGGGATTTGGATGGGGTACAGTGTGTGTGAGGGTGGGGAATGGGATGGGGTACAGAGTGTGTGTGAGGGTGGGGAGTTGGAAGGGGTACAGTGTGTGTGTGAGGGTGGGGATTTGGATGGGGTACAGAGTGTGTGAGGGTGGGGAATGGGATGGGGTACAGAGTGTGTGTGAGGGTGGGGAGTTGGAAGGGGTACAGTGTGTGTGTGAGGGTGGGGATTTGGATGGGGTACAGTGTGTGTGTGAGGGTGGGGAGTTGGATGGGGTACAGTGTGTGTGTGAGGGTGGGGAGTTGGAAGGGGTACAGTGTGTGTGTGAGGGTGGGGAGTTGGATGGGGTACAGTGTGTGTGTGAGGGTGGGGATTTGGATGCGGTACAGAGTGTGTGTGAGAGGGTGGGGAGTGGGAAGGGGTACAGAGTGTGTGTGTGAGGGTGGGGATTTGAATGGGGTACAGAGTGTGTGTGAGGGTGGGGATTTGGATGGGGTACAGAGTGTGTGAGAGGGTGGGAAGTTGGATGGGGTACAGTGTGTGTGTGAGGGTGGGGAGTTGGATGGGGTACAGTGTGTGTGAGGGTGGGGAATGGGATGGGGTACAGAGTGTGTGAGGGTGGGGAATGGGATGGGGTACAGAGTGTGTGAGGGTGGGGAGTGGGATGGGGTACAGAGTGTGTGAGAGGGTGGGGAATGGGATGGGGTACAGAGTGTGTGTGAGGGTGGGGAGTTGGATGGTGTACAGAGTGTGTGTGAGGGTGGGGAGTTGGATGGGGTACAGAGTGTGTGAGAGGGTGGGGAGTTGGATGGGGTACAGAGTGTGTGAGAGGGTGGGGAATGGGATGGGGTACAGAGTGTGTGTGAGGGTGGGGAGTTGGATGGGGTACAGAGTGTGTGTGAGGGTGGGGAGTTGGATGGGTTACAGAGTGTGTGAGAGGGTGGGGAGTGGGATGGGGTACAGAGTGTGTGTGAGGGTGGGGAGTTGGATGGGGTACAGAGTGTGTGTGAGGGTGGAGAATGGGATGGGGTACAGAGTGTGTGAGGGTGGGGAATGGGATGGGGTACAGTGTGTGTGTGAGGGTGGGGAATGGGATGGGGTACAGTGTGTGTGTGAGGGTGGGGAGTGGGATGGGGTACAGAGTGTGTGAGAGGGTGGGGAGTTGGATGGGGTACAGAGTGTGTGAGAGGGTGGGGAGTGGGATGGGGTACAGAGTGTGTGTGAGGGTGGGGAGTTGGATGGGGTACAGTGTGTGTGAGGGTGGGGAGTTGGATGGGGTACAGTGTGTGTGTGAGGGTGGGGAATGGGATGGGGTACAGAGTGTGTGAGAGAGGGTGGGGAGTGGGATGGGGTACAGAGTGTGTGAGAGGGTGGGGAGTGGGATGGGGTACAGAGTGTGTGTGAGGGTGGGGAGTTGGATGGGGTACAGTGTGTGTGAGAGAGGGTGGGGAGTGGGATGGGGTACAGAGTGTGTGTGAGGGTGGGGAGTGGGATGGGGTACAGAGTGTGTGTGAGGGTGGGGAGTTGGATGGGGTACAGTGTGTGTGAGGGTGGGGAGTTGGATGGGGTACAGTGTGTGTGTGAGGGTGGGGAATGGGATGGGGTACAGTGTGTGTGTGAGGGTGGGGAGTTGGATGGGGTACAGTGTGTGTGTGAGGGTGGGGAATGGGATGGGGTACAGTGTGTGTGTGAGGGTGGGGATTTGGATGGGGTACAGAGTGTGTGAGAGGGTGGGGAGTTGGATGGGTTACAGAGTGTGTGTGAGGGTGGGGAGTTGGATGGGGTACAGAGTGTGTGAGGGTGGGGAATGGGATGGGGAACAGTGTGTGTGAGGGTGGGGAATGGGATGGGGTACAGAGTGTGTGTGAGGGTGGGGAATGGGATGGGGTACAGAGTGTGTGAGGGTGGGGAATGGGATGGGGTACAGAGTGTGTGTGAGGGTGGGGAATGGGATGGGGTACAGAGTGTGTGAGGGTGGGGAGTGGGATGGGGTACAGAGTGTGTGAGGGTGGGGAATGGGATGGGGTACAGAGTGTGTGTGAGGGTGGGGAATGGGATGGGGTACAGAGTGTGTGTGAGGGTGGGGAGTTGGAAGGGGTACAGTGTGTGTGTGAGGGTGGGGATTTGGATGGGGTACAGTGTGTGTGAGGGTGGGGAATGGGATGGGGTACAGAGTGTGTGTGAGGGTGGGGAGTTGGAAGGGGTACAGTGTGTGTGTGAGGGTGGGGATTTGGATGGGGTACAGAGTGTGTGAGGGTGGGGAATGGGATGGGGTACAGAGTGTGTGTGAGGGTGGGGAGTTGGAAGGGGTACAGTGTGTGTGTGAGGGTGGGGATTTGGATGGGGTACAGTGTGTGTGTGAGGGTGGGGAGTTGGATGGGGTACAGTGTGTGTGTGAGGGTGGGGAGTTGGAAGGGGTACAGTGTGTGTGTGAGGGTGGGGAGTTGGATGGGGTACAGTGTGTGTGTGAGGGTGGGGATTTGGATGCGGTACAGAGTGTGTGTGAGAGGGTGGGGAGTGGGAAGGGGTACAGAGTGTGTGTGTGAGGGTGGGGATTTGAATGGGGTACAGAGTGTGTGTGAGGGTGGGGATTTGGATGGGGTACAGAGTGTGTGAGAGGGTGGGAAGTTGGATGGGGTACAGTGTGTGTGTGAGGGTGGGGAGTTGGATGGGGTACAGTGTGTGTGAGGGTGGGGAATGGGATGGGGTACAGAGTGTGTGAGGGTGGGGAATGGGATGGGGTACAGAGTGTGTGAGGGTGGGGAGTGGGATGGGGTACAGAGTGTGTGAGGGTGGGGAATGGGATGGGGTACAGAGTGTGTGAGGGTGGGGAATGGGATGGGGTACAGAGTGTGTGAGGGTGGGGAGTGGGATGGGGTACAGAGTGTGTGAGGGTGGGGAGTGGGATGGGGTACAGTGTGTGTGTGAGGGTGGGGAGTGGGATGGGGTACAGAGTGTGTGTGAGGGTGGGGAATGGGATGGGGTACAGAGTGTGTGTGAGGGTGGGGAATGGGATGGGGTACAGTGTGTGTGTGAGGGTGGGGAGTTGGATGGGGTACAGAGTGTGTGAGGGTGGGGAGTTGGATGGGGTACAGTGTGTGTGTGAGGGTGGGGAGTGGGATGGGGTACAGTGTGTGTGAGGGTGGGGAGTTGGATGGGGTACAGTGTGTGTGTGAGGGTGGGGAGTTGGATGGGGTACAGAGTGTGTGTGAGGGTGGGGAGTGGGATGGGGTACAGTGTGTGTGTGAGGGTGGGGAGTGGGATGGGGTACAGAGTGTGTGTGAGGGTGGGGAGTTGGATGGGGTACAGAGTGTGTGTGAGGGTGGGGAGTTGGTTGGGGTACAGAGTGTGTGTGAGAGTGGGGAGTTGTATGGGGTACAGAGTGTGTGTGAGGGTGGGGAGTTGGATGGGGTACAGAGTGTGTGTGAGGGTGGGGAGTTGGATGGGGTACAGTGTGTGTGTGAGGGTGGGGAGTTGGATGGGGTACAGAGTGTGTGTGAGGGTGGGGAGTTGGATGGGGTACAGAGTGTGTGTGAGGGTGGGGAGTTGGATGGGGTACAGTGTGTGTGAGAGGGTGGGGAGTTGGATGGGGTACAGAGTGTGTGAGGGTGGGGAGTTGGATGGGGTACAGAGTGTGTGTGAGGGTGGGGAGTTGGATGGGGTACAGAGTGTGTGAGGGTGGGGAGTTGGATGGGGTACAGAGTGTGTGTGAGGGTGGGGAGTGGGATGGGGTACAGTGTGTGTGAGAGGGTGGGGAGTTGGATGGGGTACAGAGTGTGTGAGGGTGGGGAGTTGGATGGGGTACAGAGTGTGTGTGAGGGTGGGGATTTGGATGGGGTACAGAGTGTGTGAGGGTGGGGAGTTGGATGGGGTACAGAGTGTGTGAGAGGGTGGGGAGTTGGATGGGGTACAGAGTGTGTGAGAGGGTGGGGAGTTGGATGGGGTACAGAGTGTGTGAGAGGGTGGGGAGTTGGATGGGGTACAGAGTGTGTGTGAGGGTGGGGAGTTGGATGGGGTACAGAGTGTGTGAGGGTGGGGAGTTGAATGGGGTACAGAGTGTGTGAGGGTGGGGAGTTGAATGGGGTACAGAGTGTGTGTGAGGGTGGGGACTTGTATGTTGTACAGAGTGTGTGTGAGGGTGGAGAGTTGGATGGGGTACAGTGTGTGTGAGGGTGGGGAGTTGGATGGGGTACAGTGTGTGTGTGAGGGTGGGGACTTGTATGTTGTACAGAGTGTGTGTGAGGGTGGAGAGTTGGATGGGGTACAGTGTGTGTGAGGGTGGGGAGTTGGATGGGGTACAGTGTGTGTGTGAGGGTGGGGACTTGTATGTTGTACAGAGTGTGTGTGAGGGTGGAGAGTTGGATGGGGTACAGTGTGTGTGAGGGTGGGGAGTTGGATGGGGTACAGTGTGTGTGTGAGGGTGGGGAGTTGGATGGGGTACAGTGTGTGTGTGAGGGTGGGGACTTGTATGTTGTACAGAGTGTGTGTGAGGGTGGAGAGTTGGATGGGGTACAGTGTGTGTGTGAGGGTGGGGACTTGTATGTTGTACAGAGTGTGTGTGAGGGTGGAGAGTTGGATGGGGTACAGTGTGTGTGAGGGTGGGGAGTTGGATGGGGTACAGTGTGTGTGTGAGGGTGGGGAGTTGGATGGGGTACAGTGTGTGTGTGAGGGTGGGGAGTTGGATGGGGTACAGAGTGTGTGTGAGGGTGGGGAGTTGGATGGGGTGCAGAGTGTGTGAGAGGGTGGGGAGTTTGATGGGGTGCAGAGTGTGTGAGAGGGTGGGGAGTTGGATGGGGTACAGAGTGTGTGTGAGGGTGGGGAGTTGGATGGGGTACAGTGTGTGTGTGAGAGGGTGGGGAGTTGGATGGGGTACAGAGTGTGTGTGAGGGTGGAGAGTGGGATGGGGTACAGTGTGTGTGTGAGGGTGGGGAGTGGGATGGGGTACAGAGTGTGTGTGAGGGTGGGGAGTTGGATGGGGTACAGAGTGTGTGTGAGGGTGGGGAGTGGGATGGGGTACAGTGTGTGTGTGAGGGTGGGGAGTGGGATGGGGTACAGTGTGTGTGAGGGTGGGGAGTTGGATGGGGACAGTGTGTGTGTGAGGGTGGGGAGTTGGATGGGGTACAGTGTGTGTGTGAGGGTGGGGAGTTGGATGGGGTACAGAGTGTGTGTGAGGGTGGGGAGTTGGATGGGGTACAGAGTGTGTGTGAGGGTGGGGAGTGGGATGGGGTACAGTGTGTGTGTGAGGGTGGGGAGTGGGATGGGGTACAGTGTGTGTGTGAGGGTGGGGAGTGGGATGGGGTACAGAGTGTGTGAGGGTGGGGAGTTGGATGGGGTACAGAGTGTGTGAGGGTGGGGAGTTGGATGGGGTACAGAGTGTGTGAGGGTGGGGAGTTGGATGGGGTACAGAGTGTGTGAGAGGGTGGGGAGTTGGATGGGGTACAGTGTGTATGTGAGGGTGGGGAGTTGGATGGGGTACAGAGTGTATGTGAGGGTGGGGAGTTGGATGGGGTACAGAGTGTATGTGAGGGTGGGGAGTTGGATGGGGTACAGAGTGTGTGTGAGGGTGGGGAGTGGGATGGGGTACAGAGTGTGTGTGAGGGTGGGGAGTTGGATGGGGTACAGAGTGTATGTGAGGGTGGGGAGTTGGATGGGGTACAGTGTGTGTGAGGGTGGGGAGTGGGATGGGGTACAGAGTGTGTGTGAGGGTGGGGAGTTGGATGGGGTACAGAGTGTATGTGAGGGTGGGGAGTGGGATGGGGTACAGTGTGTGTGAGGGTGGGGAGTGGGATGGGGTACAGAGTGTGTGTGAGGGTGGGGAGTTGGATGGGGTACAGAGTGTATGTGGGGGTGGGGAGTTGGATGGGGTACAGAGTGTGTGTGAGGGTGGGGAGTTGGATGGGGTACAGAGTGTGTGTGAGGGTGGGGAGTTGGATGGGGTACAGTGTGTGTGAGAGGGTGGGGAGTGGGATGGGGTACAGTGTGTGTGTGAGGGTGGGGAGTTGGATGGGGTACAGTGTGTGAGAGGGTGGGGAGTTGGATGGGGTACAGTGTGTGTGTGAGGGTGGGGAGTGGGATGGGGTACAGAGTGTGTGTGAGGGTGGGGAGTTGGATGGGGTACAGTGTGTGTGTGAGGGTGGGGAGTGGGATGGGGTACAGAGTGAGATGTTGCTCTCATCTGTCGATGTTCAATTGTCCGTCTTGAGTTAACTTTTGGTGACGGGATCGTCTAATTGGCTTTGAATCTGTGCCGTCCCCGGCCTGGGATTTGGTGATTTTCCTGTTAATTTTGAGATATGGATCAAGCAGATTGTATTATTTTGAATGCAATAATTGGAATCTTTGGGGGAGTGTGCGGGAATCTTTCAAACTCAATTTCATCTCTTCAACATTCAGCCTCCTGAGTCCTGTGTTGTTTCTCACCGATTCTCCGTGAATGGATGTTTTGACTCCCGGCTTGTGAAATCATTCCGTAAGGAACACTTTGTTCTCACGTGTCAAGGTTGGCCTTGAGTTCCTACAACAATTTGCGTTGCTGTAGCACCTGTCACCTCAGGAAAACATTCCTCGGGCCTTCACAGGAACGATTATCAAACCAAATTTGATACCGAGCCACACAAGGAGATATTAGGACAGGTGACCAAAAGCTCGGTCAAAGAGGGAGGTTTTAAGGAGCGTCTTAAAGGAGGAGAGAGTGGCGGAGAGGTTTAGGGAGGGAATTCCAGAGCTTCGGGCCGAGGCAGCTGAAGGCACGGCCGCCAATGGCGGAGCGAAGAACATAAGGGGGCCACAAATATAAGATAGTCACTGATAAATCCAATCGGGAATTCAGGAGAAACTTCTTTCCCTGGAGAGTGGTGAGAATGTGGAATTTGCTCCCTCAAGGAGTGGTTGAGGCGAACAGCAAAGACGGATTGAAAGGGAGGGAGAAAGGGATAGAAGGATATGTTGATCGGGTGAGATGAAGAGTGGTAAGAGGAGGCTCGTGTGCAGCATGGACAAAGTTGGGCCGAATGGCCTGTTTCTGTGCTCTCCGTTGGATGTAATTGGTGTTCACTCTCCCCGGTGTGTGTCAGAGGGTGTCTGCTACTCACACCTACCCAGAGGCATCCCAATGCCGTAGCCCTTTGTGTCCAGCAGTCCTCCGATCTGCGTCAAGTTGCAGTTGCGTTTTCTGTGGTACTCGTTCATCGTTGACTCCAGCAGGAAGGCGTACTTGGAGTTTAAGACCCGAGCAATCCCTTCCTCGGTGGTCTTCACAAAGACGCTGGGCTGCTTGGAGTGCATGTAATTCCACATCCGCTGGTAGGTCTGATATCGGGAATTCTAGGGTCGGGTAGGGGGGTGCGGAGAGACAAAATTCATCAGCCCTTGAACGCCTCAGTGGGGAAACACAATGTCCAGGGTCCCAGCCTCCAGCCCCCACTCGGGGATGAGCTGGTTGATCTCAGGCGGGTCGCTCGTTGGAATCGCTTCAAGGGAGAGGGAAAAATTAGCCCTCATTTAACAAGTCTGCCATTTTCTTGCTTTGTCTTTAATGGATCCACATATCCCCCCTTTTACACCCTCTTTCTCTTGAATTATATGTTGTTCGTAGTTTTGATATCCATTGTGAGTTTTTAATTAAATTTAAAACCTTGGTTTGTGTCTCTCCCTTCTCCCTCTCAGACCTAAAATAAAGTTCGGTCATATTATGATCGCTATTCACAAGATGTCCGTTACGTTCACATTGGATCGTTAACTATTTCTGGTTCGTTACTCATCACGAAATCCAGTACGGCCTGTTGCAAATATGTTCTAGAAATTTGTTGCCTTTACTGCTTGAGCTGATCTGCTTCACCCAGTCTATGGGGAAATTAAAATCTCCCATTTATAACCGCAGTGTTTTTGCTACATGCTTCCCTAATCTCCGTATTTATACACCCACCCCCCTCCTCCAACTACATCACCACCGTCAGGAGGTCTGTAGACAACTCCCACCAGAGTTGCATCCTTTATGGTTCCTTAGTTGTACCCACTGCCTGAATACTCTTTGATAGCCCCTCTTCCCAATGCTGTTATAGTGTCCCTTGTCGATATTGCTACTCCTCCTCCTTTTCGGATCTCCCCTGTCCTTTCTAAAGATTCTACAGCCTTGGACGAGTTACCTCTCAGTCCAGCTTGTAGCCGGGTCTCAGTGACGGCCGCTACGGACATGCACTTTAATCTGAATTTGTGCATCGAACTCTCATTTGGGTGACTGTCCCCACTGCCCACGTGTCCTGCTGGCCTATTCCTTGTGCTTTTTGGCCAACTGTGTGGATTTTCCCCTCTCCCCTCACCTCCCCCCACTCCCGTCTCCCACCACAGACAATGTCATAGGTGAAGGATGAGGCATTTGGGTTTCGTATACAAGTCTAGGTACCTGGAAAAATGTCATCGTCGAACCGCCCTGGATTGTTCCGTACTCTATGTTGGTTTGGTCGGCCAGGTCGTCGGCGGACTCGATGGGGACTTCCATCCTCTGCACTGTCAGGAATGCAGCGAGATTGGCGGTGTATGAGGAGATAATTATCAGAGTGAACGCCCACCTAATCATCAGACACAGAATTCAGGTCACAGGCAGTCAACGCTGGACAGAGGGACAGTTTAAATTGAGGACTAGAATATCAACACTCTGAAACATACCAATCTGAGGAATGCCAATGGACCAGATCTTCTTGATCTATAAACCCCAATGGACCTGATCTCCTTGATCTATAAACCCCAATGGACCAGATCTCCCTGATCTATAATCCCCAATGGACCTGATCTCCCTGATCTATAAACCCCAATGGACCTGATCTCCTTGATCTATAAACCCCAATGGACCAGATCTCCCTGATCTATAATCCCCAATGGACCAGATCTTCTTGATCTATAAACCCCAATGGACCAGATCTCCCTGATCTATAATCCCCAATGGACCTGATCTCCCTGATCTATAAACCCCAATGGACCTGATCTCCTTGATCCATAAACCCCAATGGACCAGATCTCCCTGATCTATAATCCCCAATGGACCAGATCTCCCTGATCTATAATCCCCAATGGACCAGATCTCCTTGATCTATAAACCCCAATGGACCAGATCTCCATGATCTATAATCCCCAATGGACCAGATCTCCTTGATCTATAAACCCCAATGGACCAGATCTCCTTGATCTATAAACCCCAATGGACCAGATCTCCATGATCTATAATCCCCAATGGACCAGATCTCCTTGATCTATAAAACCCCAATGGACCAGATCTCCTTGATCTATAAACCCCAATGGACCAGATCTCCTTGATCTATAAACCCCAATGGACCAGATCTCTTTGATCTATAAAACCCCAATGGACCAGATCTCCTTGATCTATAAACCCCAATGGACCAGATCTCCATGATCTATAATCCCCAATGGACCAGATCTCCTTGATCTATAAAACCCCAATGGACCAGATCTCCTTGATCTATAAACCCCAATGGACCAGATCTCCTTGATCTATAAACCCCAATGGACCAGATCTCTTTGATCTATAAAACCCCAATGGACCAGATCTCCTTGATCTATACATAGGAACAGGAGGAGGCCTTTCAGCCCCTCGAGCCTATTCCCCCATTCAATGAGATCATGGCTGATCTGTACCCTCAACTCCATCTGCCCGCCTTGGCTCAGGATCCCTTAAAACCCTCGGCTAGCAAAAATCGATCGATCTCAGATTTAAAATGATTAATTGAGCGAGCACCGACTGCTGTTTGAGGGAGAGAGTCCCACACTTCCACCAACCTTGGTGTGACGAAGTGTTTCCTGACTTCACTCCTGAAAGGCCTGGCTCTGATTTTAAGGTTCTGCCTCTTTGTTCTAGACTCCCCCACCAGTGAAAATAGTTTCTCTCTATTTACCCCATCAAATCCTTCCAAAATCCTAAAAACCTCTATCAAATCACCCCGTAACCTTCTGTATTCCAGGGAATACAAGCCCAGTTTATGTAATCTCCCCTCATAATCTAACCCTTGGAGCCCTGGTAACATCCTGGTGAATCTGCACTGCATCCTCTCCAAGGCCTTGACATCCTACCTAAGGTGCGGTGCCCAGATCTGTACACAGTGCTCCAGATGTGGTCTAACCAGGGCTTTGTACAGCTGTAGCAGAACATCCTCCCCATTATATTCTAGCCCTCTGGTTATAAAGGCTAACATTCCATTAGCCTCTTTGATTATTTTTTCTACCTGACCACTACAGCTCAGTGATCTGTGTACCTGGACCCCTAAATCACTTTGGACCTCTACTGTTCCTAGCCTTTCACCATTTAAAAAATACTCGGATCGATCCTTTATTGGTCCAAAATGGACGACCTCATGTTTACCTGGGTTGAAATCCATCTGCCACAGTTTTGCCCACTCATTAATCCATCAATGTCTCTTGGTAATTTTATGCTCCTGTCTACACTGCTTACTATGCCACCAATCTTTGTGTCATCGGCAAATTTGGATATATGGCTCTCTATTGTGTTATCTAAGTCATGAATAAATATAGTGAATAGTTGAGGCCCCAGCACAGATCCCTGTGGGACACCACTAATCACTTCCTTCCAATTCAAGTACATCCCCATTCTCCCTACTCTGTCTTCTACCGCCTAACCAATCTCCCAACCAGGTCAATAATTTGCCTTCAATTCCATGAGCTTTCGTTTTAGCTAACAATCTGTTATGTGGAACCTTATCGAATGCCTTCTGGAAGTCCATGTAAACTACATCCGTAGACATTCCCCTGTCTACCACTTTCGTTACTTCCTCACAAAATTCAATTAGGTTCATTAGACATGACCTACCCTTTACAAATCCATGTTGGCTCTCTCTAATCAGCTCAAATTTCTCTTAGTGTTCAGTCAAACTGTTCTTAATGCACCAGGTCTCCTTGATCTGTGGGATCCCAATGGACCAGATCATCACTAGTCACAATGGTTCAGATCACATCCAGTCTATATGATCCCAGTGAACCAAAAGTCGCTCATCAACTTGAGCAAACCATCCCCGTCGATAGAATCCCATTGGACCAAATTACCCCCGTCGAAAATAATCCCATTGGACCAAATTACCCCCCGTCGATAGAATCCCATTGGATCAAATTATCCCCATCGATAGAATCCCATTGGACCAAATTACCCCCATCGATAGAATCCCATTGGACCAAATTACCCCCGTCGATAGAATCCCATTGGACCAAATTAGCCCCGTCGATAGAATCCCATTGGACCAAATTATCCCCATCGATAGAATCCCATTGGACCAAATTAGCCCCATCGATAGAATCCCATTGGACCAAATTACCCCCGTCGATAGAATCCCATTGGACCAAATTACCCCCGTCGATAGAATCCCATTGGACCAAATTACCCCCGTCGATAGAATCCCATTGGACCAAATTACCCCCGTCGATAGAATCCCATTGGACCAAATTACCCCCGTCGATAGAATCCCATTGGACCAAATTACCCCCGTCGATAGAATCCCATTGGACCAAATTACCCCCGTCGATAGAATCCCATTGGACCAAATTACCCCCGTCGATAGAATCCCATTGGACCAAATTACCCCCCGTCGATAGAATCCTATTGGACCAAATTACCCCCATCGATAGAATCCCATTGGACCAAATTACCCCCGTCGATAGAATCCCATTGGACCAAATTACCCCCGTCGATAGAATCCCATTGGACCAAATTACCCCCGTCGATAGAATCCCATTGGACCAAATTACCCCCCGTCGATAGAATCCTATTGGACCAAATTACCCCCATTGATAGAATCCCATTGGACCAAATTACCCCCATTGGACCA
The DNA here is from genome assembly GCF_035084215.1 of Heptranchias perlo. Taxonomy (NCBI): domain Eukaryota; kingdom Metazoa; phylum Chordata; class Chondrichthyes; order Hexanchiformes; family Hexanchidae; genus Heptranchias; species Heptranchias perlo. Next base: position 7,884,461 of record NC_090366.1, on the reverse strand, counting down.
AATTACCCCCGTCGATAGAATCCCATTGGACCAAATTACCCCCGTCGATAGAATCCTATTGGACCAAATTACCCCCGTCGATAGAATCCCATTGGACCAAATTAACCCGTCGATAGAATCCCATTGGACCAAATTACCCCCGTCGATAGAATCCCATTGGACCAAATTACCCCCGTCGATAGAATCCCATTGGACCAAATTAGCCCCGTCGATAGAATCCCATTGGACCAAATTACCCCAGTCTATAGAATCCCATTGGACCAAATCACTCAGTGTATGTGTATATAAATATATATAATCTTAATAAACTAGATCACCCTCCAGACCTGAGCCTGTAAATACATTTCCCCAGATTGTCCATTCCTGATGTCTCTGTACTTCCATCCTGTGTAGAATGAGGAGGTCCTGTCTGGGTGGTAATGCCTTCAATGGGAAGCCTGCTGACATGGTCTCCAGCTCATGCCCGCACAAACTCACCAGACTCCGCTGACACAACGCGTGGAGAGGGCACGAGGCATGATCTCAGAGCCTTGCTGCATGAAACCTCCGACAGGGAACCAAAGGCTGTTGCCCAGGGTGTACTGATTCTCCAGGATATCGATGCGTTCCCTCAGGCACGGGTGCGGGTTGTACCATTCGTAAGGACTCATTCTTACAGAGGGAAGGAGAGAAGGCACGGTGAAAGTTGGGACAACGTTGGATATGCTTCCCTTCATGGCTCCGACATGCACACTGAGCGAAAGTAGGAACAGGAGGAGGCCATTCAGCCCCTCGAACCTGCTCCGCCATTCAATTAGTCCATGGCTGATCTGAACCTTAATTCCAATTACCCGTCTTGGTTCCGTAACCCTTAATCCCCTCACCCAACAAAAATCGATCCGTCTCAGTTTTGAAATTTCCAATTGACCCCCGGCCTCAACAGCTTTTTGGGGGAGAGAGTTCCAGATTCCCACTCCCCTTTGTGTGAAGAAGTGCTTCCCAACATCACCCCTGAACGGCCTGGCTCTAATTTTAAGGTTTTCCCCCTTGTTCTGGACTCCCCCCACCAGAGGAAATAGTTTCTCTCTATCTACCCTATCAAATCCTTCAATCATCTTAAACACCTCGATTAGATCACCCCTTAATCTTCTGCACTCGAGGGAATACACGCCTAGTCTGTGCAACCTGTCCTCATAATTTAACTCTTTTAGCCCCAGTATCGTTCTGGTGAATCTGCACCCCCTCCAAGGCCAATATCTCCTTCCTGAGGTGCGGTGCCCAGAACTGAACGCAGTGTCTCCAGATAGGGTCTGACCAGAGCTCTGTACAGCTGGAACACAACTTCACCCCTTTGTATTCCAGCCCTCTTGAGATAAAGGCCAACGTTCTGTCAGCCTTTTAAGTTATTTTTTGTACCTCTCCACTAAGTGGTTCCTGTACTTGGACCTTCTAAATCTCCTCCTCAGCCTCAATTACACAAGGCTGTCAGCCTGGGATTGCGGCCGATGGCGAGGATTCCCCCCATTTCCCATTGGCCCGAGTGTGGGATGACCTCGCTCACCAGACCCACAGGGAGCCCTGCAGGCAAATCGATTCACCGCACGAGGCAGGCTAGGGTTTAGCAAAGACTTCCCACCGACTGATCCATTGCCAAGGGGGTCTCAGCACAGTTAAACATTCTGGGCTGCGATGAATGTTAGGTCCAACTGAATTACTGCTCGGGATCGCACTGTGCGATTTGGAATAGAATTAGACGCCAATGGTCCAGTTTCACGACTGAGCATCCACAGCCCTCTGGGGTAGAGAATTCCAAAGATTCTCAACCATCTGAGTGAAGAAATTCCTCCTCATCTCAGTCTTGAATGGCCGACCCCTTATCCTGAGACTATGCCCCCCCAGTTCTAGACTTTCCAGCCAGGGGAAACCTCTCAGCATCTACCCTGTCAAGCCCTCTCAGAATCTTATATGTTTCAATGAGATCGTTGTGGGAGTGTCTCACTGTGAAACCATCCTCTGACAGATGGCGACCATGGCAAAGGGAGCCAAGTCCAGACGTCTGGGACGCTGGGAACAGTTTTAAGCTCCCAATCTCATGAAAAAGCAGAGAACAGTCCATAAGAGTCCCGAGTGAGAGAGTCATCGACCTGTACCTCGAGGGGACTGAACCCCTCAGCCCAGATCCAGAGGGAAACAGGTCTCTGGATACAGATTGTGAAGGATATGGGGAAAAGGCGGGAAAGTGGAGTTGAGGTAAAAATCTGATCAGCCATGATCTCATTAAATGGAGGAGCAGGCTCGAAGGGCCAAATGGCCTACTCCTGCTCCTATCTCTTATGGTCTTACGGATCAACAGCTGAGGGAAATGAAACTAGATTCTCAATGTACTAACACAAGAACATAAGAAATTGGAGCAGGAGTCGGCCATTCGGCCCCTCGAGCCTGCTCCGCCATTCAATCAGATCATGGCTGATCTTCGACCTCAACTCCACTTTCCCGCCCGATCCCCATATCCCTTGATTCACCTACAGTCCAAAAATCTACCGATCTCAGCCTTCAATATACTCAATGACTGAGCATCCACAGCCCTCTGGGGTAGAGAATTCCAAAGATTCACAACCCTCTGAGTGAAGAAATTCCTCCTCATCTCAGTCTAGGATGGCCGACCCCTTATCCTGAGACTATGCCCCCAAGTTCTAGACTCTCCGGCCAGAGGAAACAACCTCTCAGTATCTCCCCTGTCAAGCCCCCTCAGAATCTTATATGTTTCAATGAGATCACCTCTCATTCTTCTAAACTCCAGAGAGTATAGGTCCATTCTACTCAACCTCTCCTCATCTGGGCTCCTGATCCAGATATGAAACTCACTGTGATTCTGAACCTGGATACCGAGTGTTTCACTGGCCGCTGACAACCGGGGAGACACTGAGAGAGCTGGAACACCAAACACTCCCATTAACCCCCAGAGTACCGAGGGGGAGAGTCTGCCCCCGGTCGCTGAATACCCAGGGTCAGTGTGGGAATCCCATTAACCCCGGAAGGGCTGACAGAGTCTCTGCTCTGTTGAGCTGAGGCGGTGAGTGGGTGAATACCCATCAGTTGGGAGACAGCGAAGGGTTTGTGGCCTTACCTGGCTGCGAGGAACAGCACACAGCTGACGGCGAGATATGCCAGGAGCATGAAGAGCCAGACGGCCGGGGAGAAGGGGTCCAGGAACGAGAAGTAGCCGGGCTTCCGTCCCTACAGACGGGGGAGGGAGGAGGGGAGAGGGAGGGAGGGAGATATGGGGGTAGGGAGGAGGGGAGAGGGAGGGAGGGAGATATGGGGGAAGGGAGGATGAGAGAGGGAGGGAGGGAGATATGGGGGAAGGGAGGAGGGGAGAGGGAAGGAGGGAGATATGGGGGTAGGGAGGAGGGGAGAGGGAGGGAGGGAGATATGGGGGTAGGGAGGAGGGGAGAGGGAGGGAGGGAGATATGGGGGAAGGGAGGAGGGGAGAGGGAGGGAGGGAGATATGGGGGTAGGGAGGAGGGGAGAGGGAGGGAGATATGGGGGTAGGGAGGAGGGGAGAGGGAAGGAGGGAGATATGGGGATAGAGAGGAGGGGAGAGGGAGGGAGATATGGGGGGAGGGAGGAGGGGAGAGGGAGGGAGATATGGGGATAGGGAGGAGGGGAGAGGGAGGGAGATATGGGGGGAGGGAGGAGGGGAGAGGGAAGGAGGGAGATATGGTGGTAGGGAGGAGGGGAGAGGGAAAGAGATATGGGGGTAGGGAGGAGGGGAGAGGGAAGGAGGGAGATATGGGGGGAGGGAGATATGGGGGAAGGGAGGAGGGAGAGGGAAGGAGATATGGGGGAAGGGAGGAGGGAGAGGGAGGGAGATATGGGGGAAGGGAGGAGGGAGAGGGAGGGAGATATGGGGGTAGGGAGGAGGGGAGAGGGAAGGAGGGAGAGAGAGCGATATAGAGAGGGAGAGATTTGGGGAGGGAGAATGGGAGAGGGAGGGAGGGGTGAAAGAGAGAGAGATATATGGTGGGAAGGAGAGTGGATGAAGGAGAGGGGTGAGGGGTAGAGAGGAGGAGAGAGCGGAGATGGGAAAGGGAGGTAGAGGGAGCGAGGGGAGAGGGGGAGAGGGGTGGAGAAGGCAGAGGGAGAGTGGGGAGGAGAGGGGAGGATGAGGAGGAAAGAGTCAAGAGGTAGAGAGGTGAGAGAAATGGGTGAGAGATATCGGGGGAGAGAGAGAGAGAGGGAGAGAGGGGGAGAGAGAGAGAGAGATAGAGGGGAGAGAGAGAGAGAGAGAAGTGCAGAGAGGAGGAGAGAGGTGGAGAGAGAGAGGAGAGCGAGGGGTGAGAGATAAAGAGGGAAAGAGAGGATGAGAGAGGGGGAGAGAGAGAGGCGGAGAGACGAGGAGAGAGGGAAGTTTGGAGAAAGGGGTAAGAGATAACGGGAGGAGAAAGAGGGGAGAGAGAGAGGAGGAGGGAGCGGAAGAGAAAGAGAAGGGAAGTGGGAGAAAGGGGGAGAGATATAGAGGGAGAGAGAGGGAGATAGAGAGAGGGAGAAGGGCAGAAGAGGAAGGGCAAGAGGCAGAGAGGGGTGCGAGGGGGAGGGACAGATGAATGGAGTGAGAGAGAGAGACAGAGATAGAGAGAGGTATTATTCATTAACAGCGATAATTTTCAGAGCACAGAGTGAGATCCCTGGTCGAACGAACCACACCATTCCCATTGTGCCCCATTCCCACTGTGTCCCATTCCCATTGTGCCCCATTCCCACTGTGTCCCATTCCCACTGTGTCCCATTCCCATTGTGCCCCATTCCCACTGTACCCCAATCCCACTGTGTCCCATTCCCACTGTGTCCCATTCCCATTGTGTCCCATTCCCACTGTACCCCAATCCCACTGTACCCCAATCCCACTGTGTCCCATTCCCATTGTGTCCCATTCCCACTGTACCCCAATCCCACTGTGTCCCATTCCCACTGTGTCCCATTCCCATTGTGCCCCAATCCCACTGTACCCCAATCCCACTGTGCCCCATTCCCATTGTGTCCCATTCCCACTGTACCCCAATCCCACTGTGTCCCATTCCCATTGTGTCCCATTCCCACTGTACCCCAATCCCACTGTGTCCCATTCCCACTGTGTCCCATTCCCATTGTGCCCCAATCCCACTGTACCCCAATCCCACTGTGTCCCATTCCCACTGTGTCCCATTCCCACTGTGTCCCATTCCCATTGTGCCCCATTCCCACTGTGTCCCATTCCCACTGTGTCCCATTCCCATTGTGCCCCATTCCCACTGTACCCCAATCCCACTGTGTCCCATTCCCACTGTGTCCCATTCCCATTGTGTCCCATTCCCACTGTACCCCAATCCCACTGTACCCCAATCCCACTGTGTCCCATTCCCATTGTGTCCCATTCCCACTGTACCCCAATCCCACTGTGTCCCATTCCCACTGTGTCCCATTCCCATTGTGCCCCAATCCCACTGTACCCCAATCCCACTGTGCCCCATTCCCATTGTGTCCCATTCCCACTGTACCCCAATCCCACTGTGTCCCATTCCCATTGTGTCCCATTCCCACTGTACCCCAATCCCACTGTGTCCCATTCCCACTGTGTCCCATTCCCATTGTGCCCCAATCCCACTGTACCCCATTCCCACTGTGTCCCATTCCCACTGTGTCCCATTCCCATTGTGCCCCAATCCCACTGTACCCCAATCCCACTGTGTCCCATTCCCACTGTGTCCCATTCCCATTGTGCCCCAATCCCACTGTACCCCAATTAGGGAGTGTGTGTAAATGGTGTGACATAGACTGAGGGGAGTGTGTGACCTTAAGGTCTTTGTGTAAACGCTGTTACATAAATTTAGGGATCGTGTGTAAAAACTATAACAGAATTTGAGAATGTGTGTAAATGCTGTAACATTAATTTGAATAAATAGTGTAATATAGATTTAGCGAGTGTGAAAATTTTACAAAAATGTTAAATGGACTCTGGGTAAATTGTAACCTGGATTTAGAAAGTGTGGCAAATGCTCAAACATATATTTAGGGACCGTGTGTAAATACAGTAAAACAGATTAAAGTAGAATGTACAGATGTTGCAATATTAATTTAGTTTCTTTGTGGAAATAGTGTAACATAGATTTAGGGAGCGCCTGTAAATAGTGTAACATAGATTTAGGGAGCGCCTGTAAATAGTGTAACATAGATTTAGGGAGCGCCTGTAAATAGTGTAACATAGATTTAGGCAGTGTATTGGCTTACCAAGTGTGTGTTAATGGCTGAAACAGATTTAGGGAGTATGTGCAAATTGTATCATCGATTTAAGGAGTGTGCGCAAATGCTGCAATATAAATTTAGGGAGCGGGCATAAATATTACAAAAAGATAAAGGGAGTGTGTGTACATTGTAACATAGATTGAGGGAGTGTGTGTAAATGGTGCTTCAGACAGTAGGGAGTGTGTGTAAATGGTGTTACAGACAGTAGGGTGGGTGTGTAAATGGTGTCACAAACTGTAGGGAGTGTGTGTAAATGTTGACGTGGATACTGTGGGGAGTGTGTGTTAATGCTGTTGCAGGCAGTACGGAGTGTGTGTAAATGGTGTTTCAGACAGTAGGGAGTGTGTAAATGCAGTGATATAAATTTAGGGAGTGTCTGTAAATGCTGTAGCATAGATTTAGGCATGGTGTGCAAATTGTATAATTGATTTAGTGAGTGTGTGTATTTGTGATAATATAAATTTAGGGACTGTGTGGCAATGCTATAACTTTAATTTTGGGTCTTGGTGTTACACAAATTTAGGGAATGTGTGTAAATACTGTAACATAAATTTAGGGAGCCTTTGTAATACTGTAACATAGATTACAGTATTACAGTGTGTAAATGGTGATTCAGACAGTAGGGAGTGTGTGTAAATGGTGTTACAGACATAGGGAGTGTGTGTAAATGGTGTTACAGACAGTAGAGTGTGTGTGGAAATGTTGAGGTGGATACTGTGGGGACTGTGTGTAAATGGTGATTTAGACTTCAGGGAAAGTGTGTAAATGCTGTTGCAGGCAGTATTGAGAGTGTGTAAATGGTGTTTTAGACAGTAGAGAGTGTGTGTAAATGAAGAAATATAGATTAGGGAGCATGTATAAATGCTGCAATATAAATTTAGGGAGTGTGTGTAAATTGTAACATGGATTTCGAGAATGCGTGTAAATGGTGACATAGATTTAAGAAAGGTGTGTAAATGGTGTTGAGGATACTGTGGTGTTAGGGATACTGTGGGGAGTGTGAGTAAATGATGTTGCAGGCAGTAGGGAGTGTGTGTAAATGGTGTCACTAACTGTAAGGAGTGTGTGTAAATGTTGTCGTGGATACTGTGGGGAGGGTGTGTAAATGGTGTTGGTGATCCTGTGGGGAGGGTGTGTAAATGGTGTTGGTGATCCTGTGGGGAGGGTGTGTAAATGGTGTTGGTGATCCTGTGGGGAGGGTGTGTAAATGGTGTTGGTGATCCTGTGCGGAGGGTGTGTAAATGGTGTTGGTGATCCTGTGGGGAGGGTGTGTAAATGGTGTTGGTGATCCTGTGGGGAGGGTGTGTAAATGGTGTTGGTGATCCTGTGCGGAGGGTGTGTAAATGGTGTTGGTGATCCTGTGGGGAGTGTGTGTAAATGATGTTGGTGATCCTGTGGGGAGTGTGTGTAAATGGTGTTGCAGGCAGTAGCGAGTGTGTACAAATAGTGTTGCAGGCAGTAGGGTTTGTGTGTAAAGAGTGTTGCAGCCATTAGGGAGTGTGTGTAAATGGTGTTACAGACATAGGGTGTGTGTGTAAATGTTGATGTGGATACTGTGGGGACTGAGTGTAAATGGTGATTTAGACTTCAGGGAAAGTGTGTAAATGCTGTTGCAGGCAGTATTGAGAGTGTGTAAATGTTGTTTCAGACAATAGGGAGTGTGTGTAAATGGTGATTCACACAGTAGCGAGTGTGTGTAAATGGTGGTGCAGGCGATAGGGAGTGTGTGTAAATGGTGTTGCAGGCAGTAAGAATTGTGTGAAAATAGTGCTTCAGACAATAGGGAGTGTGTGTAAATGGTGATTCACACAGTAGGGAGTGTGTGTAAATGTTGTTGGAGGCGGTAGGGAGTGTGTGTAAATGGTGTTGCGGAGAGTAGGGAGTGTGTGTAAATGGTGTTTCAGGCAGCAGGGAGCATGTGTAAATGTTGTTTCAGGCAGGAGGTAGTGTGTTTAATAGTTGTCGTGTTTACTGTGGTGAATGTTTGTAAATGGTTTGGGGAAAATTTGGGGAGGGTGTGTAAATGGTGTTGACGAAACTGTGGGGAGGGTGTGTAAATGGTGTTGCAGGCAGTAGGTGATGTGTGCAAATGGTGTTACAGACTGTAGGGAGTGTGTGTAAATGTTATTGTGGATACTGTGGGGAAGTGTGTAAATGGAGATTTAGACTTCAGGGACTGTGTGTAAATAATGTTGTGGATACTGTGGGGAACATGTGTAAAAGGTTTTGGGGACACTGGAGGGAGTGTGTGTAAATAGAATTGGAGATACAGTGGGGAGTGTGTGCAAATGGTGTTGGGGAAACTGTGGGAAATGAGAAAATCGTATTGGCAATACTGAGGGGAGGGTGTGTAAATTGTGTTGGGGATACTGTGGGGAGTGTGTGTAAATGGTGTTTTAAACAGTAGGTAGTGTGTGTAAATGGTGTTGCAGACAGTAGGGAGTGTGTGTAAATGGTGTTGAAGACAGTAGGGAATGTGTGTAAATGGTGTTGAAGGCAGTAGGGAGTGTGTGTAAATGTTGTTGGAGGCAGTAGGGAGTGTGTGTAAATGTTGTTGAAGGCAGTAGGGAGTGTGTGGAAATGGTGTTGGAGGCAGTAGGGAGTGTGTGTAAATGTTGTTGAAGGCAGTAGGGAGTGTGTGGAAATGGTGTTGGAGGCAGTAGGGAGTGTGTGTAAATGTTGTTGGAGGCAGTAGGGAGTGTGTGTAAATGTTGTTGAAGGCAGTAGGGAGTGTGTGTAAATGTTGTTGAAGGCAGTAGGGAGTGTGTGTAAATGTTGTTGAAGGCAGTAGGGAGTGTGTGCAAATGTTGTTGAAGGCAGTCGGGAGTGTGTGTAAATGTTGTTGGAGGCAGTAGGGTGTGTGTGTAAATGTTGTTGGAGGCAGTAGGGAGTGTGTGTAAATGTTGTTGGAGGCAGTAGGGAGTGTGTGTAAATGGTGTTGAAGACAGTAGGGAATGTGTGTAAATGGTGTTGAAGGCAGTAGGGAGTGTGTGGAAATGGTGTTGAAGGCAGTAGGGAGAGTGTGTAAATATTGTTGAAGGCAGTAGGGAGTGTGTGTAAATGTTGTTGGAGGCAGTAGGGAGAGTGTGTAAATATTGTTGAAGGCAGTAGGGAGAGAGTGTAAATGTTGTTGAAGGCAGTAGGGATTGTGTGTAAATGTTGTTGAAGACAGTAGGGAGTGTGTGTAAATGTTGTTGAAGGCAGTAGGGAGTGTGTGTAAATGTTGTTGAAGGCAGTAGGGAGTGTGTGGAAATGGTGTTGGAGGCAGTAGGGAGTGTGTGTAAATGTTGTTGGAGGCAGTAGGGAGTGTGTGTAAATGTTGTTGAAGGCAGCAGGGAGTGTGTGTAAATGTTGTTGAAGGCAGTAGGGAGTGTGTGTAAATGTTGTTGAAGACAGTAGGGAGTGTGTGTAAATGGTGTTGGAGGCAGTAGGGAGTGTGTGTAAATGTTGTTGGAGGCAGTAGGGTGTGTGTGTAAATGATGTTGAAGGCAGTAGGGAGTGTGTGTAAATGGTGTTGGAGGCAGTAGGGAGAGTGTGTAAATGTTTTTGAAGGCAGTAGGGAGTGTGTGTAAATGTTGTTGGAGGCAGTAGGGTGTGTGTGTACAAGTTGTTGGAGGCAGTAGGGAGTGTGTGTAAATGTTGTTGGAGGCAGTAGTGAGTGTGTGTAAATGTTGTTGGAGGCACTAGGGAGTGTGTGTAAATGGTGTTGAAGGCAGTCGGGAGTGTGTGGACAAGTTGTTGGAGGCAGTAGGGAGTGTGTGTAAATGTTGTTGGAGGCACTAGGGAGTGTGTGTAAATGTTGTTGAAGGCAGCAGGGATTGTGTGTAAATGTTGTTGGAGGCAGTCGGGAGTGTGTGTAAATGTTGTTGGAGGCAGCAGGGAGTGTGTGTAAATGTTGTTGAAGGCAGTAGGGAGTGTGTGTAAATGGTGTTGAAGGCAGTAGGGAGTGTGTGTAAATGTTGTTGAAGGCAGTAGGGAGTGTGTGTAAATGGTGTTGGAGGCAGTAGGGAGTGTGTGTAAATGTTGCTAGAGGCAGTAGGGAGTGTGTGTAAATGTTGTTGGAGGCAGTCGGGAGTGTGTGTAAATGTTGTTGGAGGCAGTAGGGAGTGTGTGTAAATGTTGTTGGAGGCAGTAGGGAGTGTGTGTAAATGTTGTTGGAGGCAGTAGGGAGTGTGTGTAAATGTTGTTGGAGGCAGTCGGGAGTGTGTGTAAATGTTGTTGAAGGCAGTAGGGAGTGTGTGTAAATGTTGTTGAAGGCAGTAGGGAGTGTGTGTAAATGTTGTTAGAGGCAGTAGGGAGTGTGTGTAAATGTTGTTGGAGGCAGTGGGGAGTGTGTGTAAATGTTGTCGCAGGCAGTAGGGAGTGTTTGTAAATGTTGTTGAAGGCAGTAGGGAGTGTGTGTAAATGGTGTTGGAGGTAGTAGGGAGTGTGTGTAAATGTTGTTGGAGGTAGTAGGGAGTGTGTGTAAATGTTGTCGCAGGCAGTAGGGAGTGTTTGTAAATGTTGTTGGAGGCAGTAGGGAGTGTGTGTAAATGTTGTTGGAGACAGTAGGGAGTGTGTGTAAATGTTGTTGGAGACAGTAGGGAGTGTGTGTAAATGTTGTTGCAGGCAGCAGGGAGTGTTTGTAAATGTTGTTGAAGGCAGAAGGGAGTGTGTGTAAATGGTGTTGCAGGCAGCAGGGAGTGTGTGTAAATGGTGTTGGAGACAGTAGGGAGTGTGTGTAAATGTTGTTGGAGACAGTAGGGAGTGTGTGTAAATGTTGTTGGAGACAGTAGGGAGTGTGTGTAAATGTTGTTGCAGGCAGCAGGGAGTGTGTGTAAATGGTGTTGGAGACAGTAGGGAGTGTGTGTAAATGTTGTTGGAGACAGTAGGGAGTGTGTGTAAATGTTGTTGGAGACAGTAGGGAGTGTTTGTAAATGTTGTTGAAGGCAGAAGGGAGTGTGTGTAAATGGTGTTGCAGGCAGCAGGGATTGTGTTTAATTGTTGTCGTCGATATTGTGGGCCATGTGTGTAAATAGCATTGGAGATGTGAAGGGGAGTGTGTGTCAATGGTTTTGGGGAACTGTGGGGAATGGGTGTAAATGATGTTGGTGATACTGTGGGGAGGGTGTGTAAATTGTGTTGCATTCAGAAGGTAGTGTGTTTAATAGTTGCCATGTTTACTGTAGGGAATGCTTTGAATGTTTTTGGGTAAACCTTGGCGGTGTGTGTAAATGGTGATTTAGACTTCAGGGAATGTGTGTAAATAACGTTGTGGATACTGCGGGGGACGTGTGTAAAAGGTTTTGGAGATACTGTAGGGAGTGTGTGCAAATGGTGTTGGAGGCAGTAGGGAGTGTGTGTAAATGGTGTTGAAGGCAGTAGGGCGTGTGTCTAAATGGTGTTGGAGGCAGTAGGGAGTGTGTGTAAATGTTGTTGGAGGCAGTAGGGAGTGTGTGTAAATGTTGTTGGAGGCAGTAGGGTGTGTGTGTAAAAGTTGTTGGAGGCAGTAGGGAGTGTGTGTAAATGTTGTTGGAGGCAGTAGGGAGTGTGTGTAAATGTTGTTGGAGGCAGTAGGGAGTGTGTGTAAATGTTGTTGGAGGCAGTAGGGAGTGTGTATAAATGTTGTTGGAGGCAGTAGGGTGTGTGTGTAAAAGTTGTTGGAGGCAGTAGGGAGTGTGTGTAAATGTTGTTGGAGGCAGTAGGGAGTGTGTGTAAATGTAGTTGGAGGCAGTAGGGAGTGTGTGTAAATGTTGTTGGAGGTAGTAGGGAGTGTGTGTAAATGTTGTTGGAGGTAGTAGGGAGTGTGTGTAAATGTTGTCGCAGGCAGTCGGGAGTGTGTGTAAATGTTGTTGAAGGCAGAAGGGAGTGTGTGTAAATGTTGTTGGAGACAGTAGGGAGTGTGTGTAAATGGTGTTGCAGGCAGCAGGGATTGTGTTTAATTGTTGTCGTGGATACTGTAGGGAATGTGTGTAAATAGCATTGGAGATGTGAAGGGGAGTGTGTGTCAATGGTTTTGGGGAACTGTGGGGAATGGGTGTAAATGATATTGGTGATACTATGGGGAGGGTGTGTAAATTGTGTTGCATTCAGAAGGTAGTGTGTTTAATAGTTGCCATGTTTACTGTAGGGAATGCTTTGAATGTTTTTGGGTAAACCTTGGCGGTGTGTGTAAATGGTGATTTAGACTTCAGGGAATGTGTGTAAATAACGTTGTGGATACTGCGGGGGACGTGTGTAAAAGGTTTTGGAGATACTGTAGGGAGTGTGTGCAAATGTTGTTGGGGCAGTAGGGAGTGTGTGTAAATGTTGTTCGAGGCAGTAGGGAGTGTGTGTAAATGGTGTTGAAGGCAGTAGGGAGTGTGTGTAAATGGTGTTGGAGGCAGTAGGGAGTGTGTGTAAATGTTGTTGGAGGCAGTAGGGTGTGTGTGTAAAAGTTGTTGGAGGCAGTAGGGAGTGTGTGTAAATGTTGTTGGAGGCAGTAGGGAGTGTGTGTAAAAGTTGTTGGAGGCAGTAGGGAGTGTGTGTAAATGTTGTTGGAGGCAGTAGGGAGTGTGTGTAAATGTTGTTGGAGGCAGTAGGGTGTGTGTGTAAAAGTTGTTGGAGGCAGGAGGGAGTGTGTGTAAATGTTGTTGGAGGCAGTAGGGAGTGTGTGTAAATGGTGTTGGAGGCAGTAGGGACTGTGTTTAAATGTTGTTGGAGGCAGTAGGGACTGTGTTTAAATGTTGTTGGAGGCAGTAGGGAGTGTGTTTAAATGTTGTTGGAGGCAGTAGGGAGTGTGTGCAAATGTTGTTGAAGGCAGTAGGGAGTGTGTGTAAATGTTGTTGGAGGCAGTAGGGAGTGTGTGTAAATGTTGGAGGCAGTCGGGAGTGTATGTTAATTTTGGAGGCAGTAGGGAGTGTGTGTAAATGGTGTTGGAGGCAGTAGTGTGTTTGTGTAATTGTTGTCGTAGAAATTGTGGGGAATGTGTGTAAATGATTTTTCAGACTGTAGCAAGTTTGTGTAACTGGTGTTGCAGGCAGCAGGGATTGTGTTTAATTGTTGTTGAAGGCAGTAGGGTGTGTGTGTAAATGGTGTTGGACGCAGTAGGGACTGTGTGTAAATGTTGGAGGCAATAGGGAGTGTGTGTAAATGTTGGAGGCAGTAGGGAGTGTGTGTAAATGTTGGAGGCAATAGGGAGTGTGTGTAAATGTTGGAGGCAGTAGGGAGTGTGTGTAAATGTTGGAGGCAGTAGGGAGTGTGTGTAAATGGTGTTGGAGGCAGTAGGGAGTGTGTGTAAATGTTGTTGAAGGCAGTAGGGTGTGTGTGTAAATGGTGTTGGACGCAGTAGGGACTGTGTGTAAATGTTGGAGGCAATAGGGAGTGTGTGTAAATGTTGGAGGCAGTAGGGAGTGTGTGTAAATGTTGGAGGCAATAGGGAGTGTGTGTAAATGTTGGAGGCAGTAGGGAGTGTGTGTAAATGTTGGAGGCAGTAGGGAGTGTGTGTAAATGGTGTTGGAGGCAGTAGGGAGTGTGTGTAAATGTTGTTGGAGGCAGTGGGGAGTGTGTGTAAATGGTGTTGGAGGCAGTAGGGAGTGTGTGTAAATGATGTTGAAGGCAGTAGGGTGTGTGTGTAAATGGTGTTGGACGCAGTAGGGACTGTGTGTAAATGTTGGAGGCAGTAGGGAGTGTGTGTAAATGTTGGAGGCAATAGGGAGTGTGTGTAAATGTTGGAGGCAATAGGGAGTGTGTGTAAATGTTGGAGGCAGTAGGGAGTGTGTGCAAATGGTGTTGGAGGCAGTAGGGAGTGTGTGTAAATGGTGTTGGAGGCAGTAGAGAGTGTGTGTCAATGTTGGAGGCAGTAGAATTTTGTTGGAGGCAGTAGGGAGTGTGTGTAAATGGTGTTGTAGGCAGTAGGGAGTGTGTGTAAATGGTGTTGGAGGCAGTAGGGTGTGTGTGTAATAGTTGTCGTAGAAATTGTGGGGAATGTGTGTAAATGATTTTTCAGACTGTAGCAAGTTTGTGTCACTGGTGTTGCAGGCAGCAGGGATTGTGTTTAATTGTTGTCGTGGATACTGTGGGGAATGTGTGTAAATAGCATTGGAGATGTGAAGGGGAGTGTTGGTCAAAGGTTTTGGGGCAACTGTGGGGAATGGATGTAAATGATGTTGGTGATATTGTGGGGACTGTGTGTTAATGGTATTGAAGGCAGTAGGGAGTGTGTGTAAATTGTGTTCCAGGCAATAGTGAGTGTGTGTAAATGGTGTTTTGGACAGTAGGGAGTGTGTGTAAATGGTGATTTAGACTTCAGGGAATGTGTGTAAATAATGTTGTGGATACTGCAGGGGACGTGTGTAAAAGGTTTTGGAGATACTGTAGGGAGTGTGTGCAAATGGTGTTTGGGAAACTGGGGAATGTGTGTAAATTATGTTCGGGATACTGTGGGGAGTGTGTGTAAATGTTGTTGGAGGCAGTAGGGAGTGTGTGTAAATGTAGTTGGACGCAGTAGGGGGTGTGTGTAAATGTTGTTGGAGGCAGTAGGGAGTGTGTGTAAATTATGTTCGGGATACTGTGGGGAGTGTGTGTAAATGTTGTTGGAGGCAGTAGGGAGTTGTGTAAATGTAGTTGGAGGCAGTAGGGAGTGTGTGTAAATGTTGTTGAAAGCAGTAGGGAGTGTGTGTAAATGTTGTTCAAGGCAGTAGGGAGTGTGTGTAAATGTTGTTGGAGGCAGTAGGGAGTGTGTGTAAATGTTGTTGGAGGCAGTAGGGAGTGTGTGTAAATGTTGGAGGCAGTAGGGAGTGTGTGTAAATGTTGGAGGCAATAGGGAGTGTGTGTAAATGTTGGAGGCAGTGGGGAGTGTGTGTAAATGTTGTTGGAGGCAGTAGGGAGTGTGTGTAAATGGTGTTGGAGGCAGTAGGGTGTGTGTGTAAATGATGTTGGAGGCAGTAGGGAGTGTGTGTAAATGGTGTTGGAGGCAGTAGGGTGTGTGTGTAATAGTTGTCGTAGAAATTGTGGAGAATGTGTGTAAATGATTTTTCAGACTGTAGCAAGTTTGTGTCACTGGTGTTGGAGGCAGTAGGGATTGTGTTTAATTGTTGTCGTGGATACTGTAGGGAATGTGTGTAAATAGCATTGGAGATGTGACGGGGAGTGTGTGTCAATGGTTTTGGGGAAACTGTGGGGAATGGATGTAAATGATGTTGGTGATATTGTGGGGAGTGTGTGTAAATGGTATTGACGGCAGTAGGGAGTGTGTGTAAATTGTGTTCCAGGCAATAGTGAGTGTGTGTAAATGGTGTTTTGGACAGTAGGGAGTGTGTGTAAATGGTGTTGCAATCAGAAGGTAGTGTGTTTAATTGTTGACATGTTGACTGCAGGAAATGTTTTAAATGTTTTTGGGTAAAACTTGGGGTGTGTGTAAATGTTGTTGGAGGCAGTAGGGAGTGTGTGTAAATGTTGTTGGAGGCAGTAGGGAGTGTGCGTAAATGGTGTTGGAGGCAGTCAGGAGTGTGTGTAAATGGTGTTGGAGGCAGTAGGGAGTGTGTATAAATGTTGGAGGCAGTAGGGAGTGTGTGTAAATGTTGGAGGCAGTAGGGAGTGTGTGTAAATGGTGTTGGAGGCAGTAGGGAGTGTGTGTAAATTTTGGAGGCAGTAGGGAGTTTGTGAAAATGGTGATTTAGACTTCAGGGAATGTGTGTAAATAATGTTGTGGATACTGCAGGGGACGTGTGCAAAAGGTTTTGGAGATACTGTAGGGAGTGTGTGCAAATGGTGTTTGGGAAACTGGTGAATGTGTGTAAATTATGTTCGGGATACTGTGGGGAGTGTGTGTAAATGTTGTTGGAGGCAGTAGAGAGTGTGTGTAAATGTTGTTGGAGGCAGTAGGGATTGTGTGTAAATGTTGTTGGAGGCAGTAGGGAGTGTGTGTAAATGTTGTTGAAAGCAGTAGGGAGTGTGTGTAAATGTTGTTCAAGGCAGTAGGGAGTGTGTGTAAATGTTGTTGGAGGCAGTAGGGAGTGTGTGTAAATGTTGTTGGAGGCAGTAGGGAGTGTGTGTAAATGTAGTTGGAGGCATAGGGAGTGTGTGTAAATGTTGTTGGAGGCAGTAGGGAGTGTGTGTAAATGTTGTTGGAGGCAGTAGGGAGTGTGTGTAAATGTTGTTGAAAGCAGTAGGGAGTGTGTGTAAATGTTGTTCAAGGCAGTAGGGAGTGTGTGTAAATGTTGTTGGAGGCAGTAGGGAGTGTGTGTAAATGTAGTTGGAGGCAGTAGCGAGTGTGTGTAAATGTTGTTGGAGGCAGTAGGGAGTGTGTGCAAATGTTGTTGGAGGCAGTAGGGAGTGTGTGTAAATGGTGTTGGATGCAATAGGGAGTGTGTGTAAATGTTGGAGGCAGTAAGGAGTGTGTGTAAATGGTGTTGGAGGCAGTAGGGAGTGTGTGTAAATGGTGTTGGATGCAATAGGGAGTGTGTGTAAATGTTGGAGGCAGTAAGGAGTGTGTGTAAATGTTGTTGGAGGCAGTAGGGAGTGTGTGTAAATGGTGTTGGAGGCAGTAGGGTGTGTGTGTAAATTTTGGAGGCAGTAGGGAGTGTGTGTAAATGGTGTTGGAGGCAGTAGGGTGTGTGTGTAATTGTTGTCGTAGAAATTGTGGGGAATGTGTGTAAATGATTTTTCAGACTGCAGCAAGTTTGTGTAACTGGTGTTGCAGGCAGCAGGGATTGTGTTTAATTGTTGTCGTGGATACTGTAGGGAATGTGTGTAAATAGCATTGGAGATGTGACGGTGAGTGTTGGTCAATGGTTTTGGGGCAACTTTGGGGAATGCATGGAAATGATGTTGGTGATACTGTGGGGAGGTTGTGTAAATTGTGTTCCAGGCAGTAGGGAGTGTGTGTAAATGTTGTTGGAGGCAGTAGTGAGTGTGTGTAAATGTTGTTGGAGGCAGTAGGGAGTGTGTGTAAATGGTGTTGGAGGCAGTAGGGAGTGTGTGTAAACGTTGTTGGAGGCAGTAGGGAGTGTGTGTAAATGGTGTTGGAGGCAGTAGGGAGTGTGTGTAAATGGTGTTGGAGGCAGTAGGGAGTGTGTGTAAATGGTGTTGGAGGCAGTAGGGAGTGTGTGTAAATGTTGTTGGAGGCAGTAGGGAGTGTGTGTAAATGTCATTGAATACAGTAGGGAGAGTGTGTAAATGGTGTTGCAGGCAGTAGGGACTGTGTGTAAATGATGATTTAGACTTCAGGGAATGTGTTAAATAATGTTGTGGATACTGCGGGGGACGTGTGTAAAAGGTTTTGGAGAAACTGTGGGGAATGTGTGTGAATGATGTTGGAGGCAGCAGGGTGTGTGTGTAATAGTTGTCATGTTTACTGTAAGGAATGTTTGTAAATGTTTTTGGGGAAACATTGGTGGGTTTGTGTAAATTGTGTTGCAGACTGTCGGGAGTGTGTGTAAATGTTATCGTGGATACTGTGGGCATTGTGTGTAAATGGTGATTTAGACATCAGGGAATGTGTGCAAATAATGTTGGTGATACTGTGGGGAGTGTGTGTAAATGTTGTTGAAGACAGTAGGGAGTGTGTGTAAATGTTGTTGAAGGCAGGCGGGAGTGTGTGCAAATGTTGTTGAAGACAGTAGGGAGTGTGTGTAAATGTTGTTGAAGGTGGTAGGGAGTGTGTGTAAAGGTTGTTGAAGGCAGTAGGGAGTGTGTGTAAATGTTGTTGAAGGCAGGCGGGAGTGTGTGTAAATGTTGTTGAAGACAGTAGGGAGTGTGTGGAAATGTTGTTGAAGGTGGTAGGGAGTGTGTGCAAATGATGTTGGAGGCAGTGGGGAGTGTGTGTAAATGTTGTTGAAGGTGGTAGGGAGTGTGTGCAAATGATGTTGGAGGCAGTGGGGAGTGTGTGTAAATGTTGTTGAAGGCAGTCGGGAGTGTGTGTAAATGGTATTGAAGGCAGTAGGGAGTGTGTGTAAATTGTGTTCCAGGCAGTAGGGAGTGTGTGTAAATGGTGTTGCAATCAGAATGTAGTGTGTTTAATTGTTGACATGTTGACTGCAGGAAATCTTTTAAATGTTTTTGAGTAAAACTTGGGGGTGTGTGTAAATGGTGTTGCAGGCAGTAGGGAGTGTGTGTAAACGGTGATTTAGACTTCAGGGAATGTGTGTAAATAACGTTGTGGATACTGCGGGGGACGTGTGTAAAAGGTTTTGGAGATACTGTAGGGAGTGTGTGCAAATGGTGTTTGGGAAACTGGGGAATGTGTGTAAATTATGTTCGGGATACTGTGGGGAGTGTGTGTAAATGTTGTTGGAGGCAGTAGGGAGTGTGTGTAAATGGTGTTGGAGGCAGAAGGGAGTGTGTGTAAATGTTGTTGAAGGCAGGCGGGAGTGTGTGTAAATGTTGTTGAAGGCAGGCGGGAGTGTGTGTAAATGTTGTTGGAGGCAGTAGGGAGTGTGTGTAAATGGTGTTGGAGGCAGTAGGGAGTGTGCGTAAATGATGTTGGAGGCAGTAGGGAGTGTGTGTAAATGTTGTTGAAGGCAGGCGGGAGTGTTTGTAAATGTTGTTGGAGGCAGTAGGGAGTGTGTGTAAATAGTGTTGGAGGCAGTCAGGAGTGTGTGTAAATGGTGTTGGAGGCAGTAGGGAGTGTGTATAAATGTTGGAGGCAGTAGGGAGTGTGTGTAAATGTTGTTGAAGGCAGTAGGGAGTGTGTGTAAATGTTGTTGAAGGCAGTCCGGAGTGTGTGTAAATGGTGTTGAAGGCAGTAGGGAGTGTGTGTAAATGTTGTTGGAGGCAGTAGGGAGTGTGTGTAAATGTTGTTGGAGGCAGTAGGGAGTGTGTGTAAATGTTGTTGGAGGCAGTAGGGAGTGTGCGTAAATGGTGTTGGAGGCAGTCAGGAGTGTGTGTAAATGGTGTTGGAGGCAGTAGGGAGTGTGTGTAAATGTTGGAGGCAGTAGGGAGTGTGTGTAAATGGTGTTGGAGGCAGTAGGGAGTGTGTGTAAATTTTGGAGGCAGTAGGGAGTTTGTGAAAATGGTGATTTAGACTTCAGGGAATGTGTGTAAATAATGTTGTGGATACTGCAGGGGACGTGTGTAAAAGGTTTTGGAGATACTGTAGGGAGTGTGTGCAAATGGTGTTTGGGAAACTGGTGAATGTGTGTAAATTATGTTCGGGATACTGTGGGGAGTGTGTGTAAATGTTGTTGGAGGCAGTAGGGAGTGTGTGTAAATGGTGTTGGAGGCAGTAGGGAGTGTGTGTAAATGGTGTTGGAGGCTGTAGGGAGTGTGTGTCAATGTTGTTGAAGGCAGAAGGGAGAGCGTGTAAATGTTGGAGGCAGAAGGGAGAGCGTGTAAATGTTGGAGGCAGTAGGGAGTGTGTGTAAATGTTGTTGGAGGCAGTAGGGAGTGTGTGTAAATGTTGTTGGAGGCAGTAGGGAGTGTGTGTAAATGGTGTTGAAGGCAGTGGGGAGTGTGTGTAAATGTTGTTGAAGGCAGTAGGGAGTGTGTGTAAATGTTGTTGAAGGCAGTAGGGAGTGTGTGTAAATGTTGTTGGATGCAGTAGGGAGTGTTTCTAAATGCTGTTGGAGGCAGAAGGGAGTGTGTGTAAATGTTGTTGGAGGCAGTAGGGAGTGTGTGTAAATGGTGTTGGAGGCAGTAGGGAGTGTGTGTAAATGGTGTTGGAGGCAGTAGGGAGTTTGTAAATGGTGTTGCAGGCAGCAGGGATTGTGTTTAATTGTTGTCGTGGATACTGTAGGGAATGTGTGTAAATAGCATTGGAGATGTGAAGGGGAGTGTTGGTCAAAGGTTTTGGGGCAACTGTGGGGAATGGATGTAAATGATGTTGGTGATATTGTGGGGAGTGTGTGTAAATGGTATTGAAGGCAGTAGGGAGTGTGTGTAAATTGTGTTCCAGGCAAAAGTGAGTGTGTGTAAATGGTGTTTTGGACAGTAGGGGTGTGTGTAAATGGTGTTGCAATCAGAAGGTAGTGTGTTTAATTGTTGACATGTTGACTGCAGGAAATCTTTTAAATGTTTTTGGGTAAAACTTGGGGGTGTGTGTAAATGGTGTTGCAGGCAGTAGGGAGTGTGTGAAAACGGTGATTTAGACTTCAGGGAATGTGTGTAAATAACGTTGTGGATACTGCGGGGGACGTGTGTAAAAGGTTTTGGAGATACTGTAGGGAGTGTGTGCAAATGGTGTTTGGGAAACTGGGGAATGTGTGTAAATTATGTTCGGGATACTGTGGGGAGTGTGTGTAAATGTTGTTGAAGGCAGTAGGGAGTGTGTGTAAATGTTGTTGAAGGCAGTAGGGTGTGTGTGTAAATGTTGTTGAAGGCAGTAGGGAGTGTGTGTAAATGTTGTTGAAGGCAGTAGGGAGTGTGTGTAAATGTTGTTGGATGCAGTAGGGAGTGTTTCTAAATGCTGTTGGAGGCAGTAGGGAGTATGTGTAAATGTTGTTGGAGGCAGTAGGGAGTGTGTGTAAATGGTGTTGGAGGCAGTAGGGAGTGTGTGTAAATGGTGTTGGAGGCAGTAGGGAGTGTGTAAATGGTGTTGGAGGCAGTAGTGTGTTTGTGTAATTGTTGTCGTAGAAATTGTGGGGAATGTGTGTAAATGATTTTTCAGACTGTAGCAAATTTGTGTCACTGGTGTTGCAGGCAGCAGGGATTGTGTTTAATTGTTGTCGTGGATACTGTGGGGAATTTGTGTAAATAGCATTGGAGATGTGAAGGGGAGTGTTGGTCAATGGTTTTGGGGCAACTGTGGGGAATGGATGTAAATGATGTTGGTGATATTGTGGGGAGTGTGTGTAAATGGTATTGAAGGCAGTAGGGAGTGTGTGTAAATTGTGTTCCAGGCAAAAGTGAGTGTGTGTAAATGGTGTTTTGGACAGTAGGGAGTGTGTGTAAATGGTGTTGCAATCAGAAGGTAGTGTGTTTAATTGTTGACATGTTGACTGCAGGAAATCTTTTAAATGTTTTTGGGTAAAACTTAGGGGTGTGTGTAAATGGTGTTGCAGGCAGTAGGGAGTGTGTGAAAACGGTGATTTAGACTTCAGGGAATGTGTGTAAATAACGTTGTGGATACTGCGGGGGACGTGTGTAAAAGGTTTTGGAGATACTGTAGGGAGTGTGTGCAAATGGTGTTTGGGAAACTGGGGAATGTGTGTAAATTATGTTCGGGATACTGTGGGGAGTGTGTGTAAATGTTGTTGGAGGCAGTAGGGAGTGTGTGTAAATGGTGTTGGAGGCAGAAGGGAGAGTGTGCAAATGTTGGAGGCAATAGGGAGTGTGTGTAAATGTTGTTGGAGGCAGTAGGGAGTGTGTGTAAATGTTGTTGGAGGCAGAAGGGAGAGTGTGCAAATGTTGGAGGCAATAGGGAGTTTGTGTAAATGATGTTGGAGGCAGTAGGGAGTGTGTGTAAATGTTGTTGGAGGCAGTAGGGAGTGTGTGTCAATGTTGTTGGAGGCAGTAGGGAGTGTGTGTAAATGTCAAAGACAGTAGGGAGATTGTGTAAATATTGTTGGAGGCAGTAGGGAGTGTGTGTAAATGTCAAAGACAGTAGGGAGTGTGTGTAAATGGTGATGGAGGCAGTAGGGAGAGTGTGTAAATGGTGTTGGAAGCAGTCAGGTGTGTGTGTAAATGGTGTTGGAGGCAGTAGGGAGTGTGTATAAATGGTGTTGGGTCATTCGGGAGTGTGTGTAAATGTTGGAGGCAGTAGGGAGTGTGTGTAAATGGTGTTGGAGGCAGTAGGGAGTGTGTGTAAATGGTGTTGGAGGCAGTAGGGAGTTTGTAAATGGTGTTGCAGGCAGCAGGGATTGTGTTTAATTGTTGTCGTGGATACTGTAGGGAATGTGTGTAAATAGCATTGGAGATGTGAAGGGGAGTGTTGGTCAAAGGTTTTGGGGCAACTGTGGGGAATGGATGTAAATGATGTTGGTGATATTGTGGGGAGTGTGTGTAAATGGTATTGAAGGCAGTAGGGAGTGTGTGTAAATTGTGTTCCAGGCAAAAGTGAGTGTGTGTAAATGGTGTTTTGGACAGTAGGGGTGTGTGTAAATGGTGTTGCAATCAGAAGGTAGTGTGTTTAATTGTTGACATGTTGACTGCAGGAAATCTTTTAAATGTTTTTGGGTAAAACTTGGGGGTGTGTGTAAATGGTGTTGCAGGCAGTAGGGAGTGTGTGAAAACGGTGATTTAGACTTCAGGGAATGTGTGTAAATAACGTTGTGGATACTGCGGGGGACGTGTGTAAAAGGTTTTGGAGATACTGTAGGGAGTGTGTGCAAATGGTGTTTGGGAAACTGGGGAATGTGTGTAAATTATGTTCGGGATACTGTGGGGAGTGTGTGTAAATGTTGTTGGAGGCAGTAGGGAGTGTGTGTAAATGTTGTTGGAGGCTGTAGGGAGAGTGTGTAAATGTTGTTGGAGGCAGTAGGGAGTGTGTGTAAATGGTGTTGGAGGCAGAAGGGAGAGTGTGCAAATGTTGGAGGCAATAGGGAGTGTGTGTAAATGTTGTTGGAGGCAGTAGGGAGTGTGTGTAAATGTTGTTGGAGGCAGTAGGGAGTGTGTGTAAATGGTGTTGGAGGCAGAAGGGAGAGTGTGCAAATGTTGGAGGCAATAGGGAGTGTGTGTAAATGTTGTTGGAGGCAGTAGGGAGTGTGTGTAAATGTTGTTGGAGGCAGTAGGGAGTGTGTGTAAATGGTGTTGGAGGCAGAAGGGAATGTGTGTAAATGATGTTGGAGGCAGTAGGGAGTGTGTGTAAATGTTGTTGGAGGCAGTAGAGAGTGTGTGTAAATGTTGTTGGAGGCAGTAGGGAGTGTGTGTAAATGTAAAAGACAGTAGGGAGATTGTGTAAATGTTGTTGGAGGCAGTAGGGAGTGTGTGTAAATGTCAAAGACAGTAAGGAGTGTGTGTAAATGGTGTTGAAGACAACAGGGAGTGTGTGTAAATGTAATGGAGGCAGTAGGGAGAGTGTGTAAATGGTGTTGGAAGCAGTCAGGTGTGTGTGTAAATGGTGTTGGAGGCAGTAGGGAGTGTGTATAAATGGTGTTGGAGGCATTCGGGAGTGTGTGTAAATGTTGGAGGCAGTAGGGAGTGTGTGTAAACGTTGATGGAGGCTGTAGAGAGTGTGTGTAAATGGTGTTGGAGGCAGTAGGGAGTGTGTGTAAATGTTGTTGGAGGGAGTAGGGAGTGTGTGTAAATGGTGTTGGAGGCAGAAGGGAGAGCGTGTAAATGTTGGCGGCAGTAGGGAGTGTGTGTAAATGTTGTTGGAGGCAGTAGGGAGTGTGTGTAAATGTTGTTGGAGGCAGTAGGGAGTGTGAGTAAATGGTGTTGGAGGCAGTGGGGAGTGTGTGTAAATGTTGTTGAAGGCAGTAGGGAGTGTGTGTAAATGTTGGTGAAGGCAGTAGGGTGTGTGTGTAAATGTTGTTGAAGGCAGTAGGGAGTGTGTGCAAATGTTGTTGAAGGCAGTAGGGAGTGTGTGTAAATGTTGTTGGAGGCAGTAGGGAGTGTGTGTAAATGGTGTTGGAGGCAGAAGGGAGTGCGTGTAAATGTTGGAGGCAGTAGGGAGTGTGTGTAAATGTTGTTGGAGGCAGTAGGGAGTGTGTGTAAATGTTGTTGGAGGCAGTAGGGAGTGTGTGTAAATGTTGTTGGAGGCAGTAGGGAGTGTGTGTAAATGGTGTTGAAGGCAGTGGGGAGTGTGTGTAAATGTTGTTGAAGGCAGTAGGGAGTGTGTGTAAATGTTGTTGAAGGCAGTAGGGTGTGTGTGTAAATGTTGTTGAAGGCAGTAGGGAGTGTGTGTAAATGTTGTTGAAGGCAGTAGGGAGTGTGTGTAAATGTTGTTGGATGCAGTAGGGAGTGTTTCTAAATGCTGTTGGAGGCAGTAGGGAGTATGTGTAAATGTTGTTGGAGGCAGTAGGGAGTGTGTGTAAATGGTGTTGGAGGCAGTAGGGAGTGTGTGTAAATGGTGTTGGAGGCAGTAGGGAGTGTGTAAATGGTGTTGGAGGCAGTAGTGTGTTTGTGTAATTGTTGTCGTAGAAATTGTGGGGAATGTGTGTAAATGATTTTTCAGACTGTAGCAAATTTGTGTCACTGGTGTTGCAGGCAGCAGGGATTGTGTTTAATTGTTGTCGTGGATACTGTGGGGAATGTGTGTAAATAGCATTGGAGATGTGAAGGGGAGTGTTGGTCAATGGTTTTGGGGCAACTGTGGGGAATGGATGTAAATGATGTTGGTGATATTGTGGGGAGTGTGTGTAAATGGTATTGAAGGCAGTAGGGAGTGTGTGTAAATTGTGTTCCAGGCAAAAGTGAGTGTGTGTAAATGGTGTTTTGGACAGTAGGGAGTGTGTGTAAATGGTGTTGCAATCAGAAGGTAGTGTGTTTAATTGTTGACATGTTGACTGCAGGAAATCTTTTAAATGTTTTTGGGTAAAACTTAGGGGTGTGTGTAAATGGTGTTGCAGGCAGTAGGGAGTGTGTGAAAACGGTGATTTAGACTTCAGGGAATGTGTGTAAATAACGTTGTGGATACTGCGGGGGACGTGTGTAAAAGGTTTTGGAGATACTGTAGGGAGTGTGTGCAAATGGTGTTTGGGAAACTGGGGAATGTGTGTAAATTATGTTCGGGATACTGTGGGGAGTGTGTGTAAATGTTGTTGGAGGCAGTAGGGAGTGTGTGTAAATGGTGTTGGAGGCAGAAGGGAGAGTGTGCAAATGTTGGAGGCAATAGGGAGTGTGTGTAAATGTTGTTGGAGGCAGTAGGGAGTGTGTGTAAATGTTGTTGGAGGCAGAAGGGAGAGTGTGCAAATGTTGGAGGCAATAGGGAGTTTGTGTAAATGATGTTGGAGGCAGTAGGGAGTGTGTGTAAATGTTGTTGGAGGCAGTAGGGAGTGTGTGTCAATGTTGTTGGAGGCAGTAGGGAGTGTGTGTAAATGTCAAAGACAGTAGGGAGATTGTGTAAATATTGTTGGAGGCAGTAGGGAGTGTGTGTAAATGTCAAAGACAGTAGGGAGTGTGTGTAAATGGTGATGGAGGCAGTAGGGAGAGTGTGTAAATGGTGTTGGAAGCAGTCAGGTGTGTGTGTAAATGGTGTTGGAGGCAGTAGGGAGTGTGTATAAATGGTGTTGGGTCATTCGGGAGTGTGTGTAAATGTTGGAGGCAGTAGGGAGTGTGTGTAAATGGTGTTGGAGGCAGTAGGGAGTGTGTGTAAATGGTGTTGGAGGCAGTAGGGAGTTTGTAAATGGTGTTGCAGGCAGCAGGGATTGTGTTTAATTGTTGTCGTGGATACTGTAGGGAATGTGTGTAAATAGCATTGGAGATGTGAAGGGGAGTGTTGGTCAAAGGTTTTGGGGCAACTGTGGGGAATGGATGTAAATGATGTTGGTGATATTGTGGGGAGTGTGTGTAAATGGTATTGAAGGCAGTAGGGAGTGTGTGTAAATTGTGTTCCAGGCAAAAGTGAGTGTGTGTAAATGGTGTTTTGGACAGTAGGGGTGTGTGTAAATGGTGTTGCAATCAGAAGGTAGTGTGTTTAATTGTTGACATGTTGACTGCAGGAAATCTTTTAAATGTTTTTGGGTAAAACTTGGGGGTGTGTGTAAATGGTGTTGCAGGCAGTAGGGAGTGTGTGAAAACGGTGATTTAGACTTCAGGGAATGTGTGTAAATAACGTTGTGGATACTGCGGGGGACGTGTGTAAAAGGTTTTGGAGATACTGTAGGGAGTGTGTGCAAATGGTGTTTGGGAAACTGGGGAATGTGTGTAAATTATGTTCGGGATACTGTGGGGAGTGTGTGTAAATGTTGTTGGAGGCAGTAGGGAGTGTGTGTAAATGTTGTTGGAGGCTGTAGGGAGAGTGTGTAAATGTTGTTGGAGGCAGTAGGGAGTGTGTGTAAATGGTGTTGGAGGCAGAAGGGAGAGTGTGCAAATGTTGGAGGCAATAGGGAGTGTGTGTAAATGTTGTTGGAGGCAGTAGGGAGTGTGTGTAAATGTTGTTGGAGGCAGTAGGGAGTGTGTGTAAATGGTGTTGGAAGCAGTCAGGTGTGTGTGTAAATGGTGTTGGAGGCAGTAGGGAGTGTGTATAAATGGTGTTGGGTCATTCGGGAGTGTGTGTAAATGTTGGAGGCAGTAGGGAGTGTGTGTAAATGGTGTTGGAGGCAGTAGGGAGTGTGTGTAAATGGTGTTGGAGGCAGTAGGGAGTTTGTAAATGGTGTTGCAGGCAGCAGGGATTGTGTTTAATTGTTGTCGTGGATACTGTAGGGAATGTGTGTAAATAGCATTGGAGATGTGAAGGGGAGTGTTGGTCAAAGGTTTTGGGGCAACTGTGGGGAATGGATGTAAATGATGTTGGTGATATTGTGGGGAGTGTGTGTAAATGGTATTGAAGGCAGTAGGGAGTGTGTGTAAATTGTGTTCCAGGCAAAAGTGAGTGTGTGTAAATGGTGTTTTGGACAGTAGGGGTGTGTGTAAATGGTGTTGCAATCAGAAGGTAGTGTGTTTAATTGTTGACATGTTGACTGCAGGAAATCTTTTAAATGTTTTTGGGTAAAACTTGGGGGTGTGTGTAAATGGTGTTGCAGGCAGTAGGGAGTGTGTGAAAACGGTGATTTAGACTTCAGGGAATGTGTGTAAATAACGTTGTGGATACTGCGGGGGACGTGTGTAAAAGGTTTTGGAGATACTGTAGGGAGTGTGTGCAAATGGTGTTTGGGAAACTGGGGAATGTGTGTAAATTATGTTCGGGATACTGTGGGGAGTGTGTGTAAATGTTGTTGGAGGCAGTAGGGAGTGTGTGTAAATGTTGTTGGAGGCTGTAGGGAGAGTGTGTAAATGTTGTTGGAGGCAGTAGGGAGTGTGTGTAAATGGTGTTGGAGGCAGAAGGGAGAGTGTGCAAATGTTGGAGGCAATAGGGAGTGTGTGTAAATGTTGTTGGAGGCAGTAGGGAGTGTGTGTAAATGTTGTTGGAGGCAGTAGGGAGTGTGTGTAAATGGTGTTGGAGGCAGAAGGGAGAGTGTGCAAATGTTGGAGGCAATAGGGAGTGTGTGTAAATGTTGTTGGAGGCAGTAGGGAGTGTGTGTAAATGTTGTTGGAGGCAGTAGGGAGTGTGTGTAAATGGTGTTGGAGGCAGAAGGGAATGTGTGTAAATGATGTTGGAGGCAGTAGGGAGTGTGTGTAAATGTTGTTGGAGGCAGTAGAGAGTGTGTGTAAATGTTGTTGGAGGCAGTAGGGAGTGTGTGTAAATGTAAAAGACAGTAGGGAGATTGTGTAAATGTTGTTGGAGGCAGTAGGGAGTGTGTGTAAATGTCAAAGACAGTAAGGAGTGTGTGTAAATGGTGTTGAAGACAACAGGGAGTGTGTGTAAATGTAATGGAGGCAGTAGGGAGAGTGTGTAAATGGTGTTGGAAGCAGTCAGGTGTGTGTGTAAATGGTGTTGGAGGCAGTAGGGAGTGTGTATAAATGGTGTTGGAGGCATTCGGGAGTGTGTGTAAATGTTGGAGGCAGTAGGGAGTGTGTGTAAACGTTGATGGAGGCTGTAGAGAGTGTGTGTAAATGGTGTTGGAGGCAGTAGGGAGTGTGTGTAAATGTTGTTGGAGGGAGTAGGGAGTGTGTGTAAATGGTGTTGGAGGCAGAAGGGAGAGCGTGTAAATGTTGGCGGCAGTAGGGAGTGTGTGTAAATGTTGTTGGAGGCAGTAGGGAGTGTGTGTAAATGTTGTTGGAGGCAGTAGGGAGTGTGAGTAAATGGTGTTGGAGGCAGTGGGGAGTGTGTGTAAATGTTGTTGAAGGCAGTAGGGAGTGTGTGTAAATGTTGGTGAAGGCAGTAGGGTGTGTGTGTAAATGTTGTTGAAGGCAGTAGGGAGTGTGTGCAAATGTTGTTGAAGGCAGTAGGGAGTGTGTGTAAATGTTGTTGGAGGCAGTAGGGAGTGTGTGTAAATGGTGTTGGAGGCAGAAGGGAGTGCGTGTAAATGTTGGAGGCAGTAGGGAGTGTGTGTAAATGTTGTTGGAGGCAGTAGGGAGTGTGTGTAAATGTTGTTGGAGGCAGTAGGGAGTGTGTGTAAATGTTGTTGGAGGCAGTAGGGAGTGTGTGTAAATGGTGTTGAAGGCAGTGGGGAGTGTGTGTAAATGTTGTTGAAGGCAGTAGGGAGTGTGTGTAAATGTTGTTGAAGGCAGTAGGGTGTGTGTGTAAATGTTGTTGAAGGCAGTAGGGAGTGTGTGTAAATGTTGTTGAAGGCAGTAGGGAGTGTGTGTAAATGTTGTTGGATGCAGTAGGGAGTGTTTCTAAATGCTGTTGGAGGCAGTAGGGAGTATGTGTAAATGTTGTTGGAGGCAGTAGGGAGTGTGTGTAAATGGTGTTGGAGGCAGTAGGGAGTGTGTGTAAATGGTGTTGGAGGCAGTAGGGAGTGTGTAAATGGTGTTGGAGGCAGTAGTGTGTTTGTGTAATTGTTGTCGTAGAAATTGTGGGGAATGTGTGTAAATGATTTTTCAGACTGTAGCAAATTTGTGTCACTGGTGTTGCAGGCAGCAGGGATTGTGTTTAATTGTTGTCGTGGATACTGTGGGGAATGTGTGTAAATAGCATTGGAGATGTGAAGGGGAGTGTTGGTCAATGGTTTTGGGGCAACTGTGGGGAATGGATGTAAATGATGTTGGTGATATTGTGGGGAGTGTGTGTAAATGGTATTGAAGGCAGTAGGGAGTGTGTGTAAATTGTGTTCCAGGCAAAAGTGAGTGTGTGTAAATGGTGTTTTGGACAGTAGGGAGTGTGTGTAAATGGTGTTGCAATCAGAAGGTAGTGTGTTTAATTGTTGACATGTTGACTGCAGGAAATCTTTTAAATGTTTTTGGGTAAAACTTAGGGGTGTGTGTAAATGGTGTTGCAGGCAGTAGGGAGTGTGTGAAAACGGTGATTTAGACTTCAGGGAATGTGTGTAAATAACGTTGTGGATACTGCGGGGGACGTGTGTAAAAGGTTTTGGAGATACTGTAGGGAGTGTGTGCAAATGGTGTTTGGGAAACTGGGGAATGTGTGTAAATTATGTTCGGGATACTGTGGGGAGTGTGTGTAAATGTTGTTGGAGGCAGTAGGGAGTGTGTGTAAATGGTGTTGGAGGCAGAAGGGAGAGTGTGCAAATGTTGGAGGCAATAGGGAGTGTGTGTAAATGTTGTTGGAGGCAGTAGGGAGTGTGTGTAAATGTTGTTGGAGGCAGAAGGGAGAGTGTGCAAATGTTGGAGGCAATAGGGAGTTTGTGTAAATGATGTTGGAGGCAGTAGGGAGTGTGTGTAAATGTTGTTGGAGGCAGTAGGGAGTGTGTGTCAATGTTGTTGGAGGCAGTAGGGAGTGTGTGTAAATGTCAAAGACAGTAGGGAGATTGTGTAAATATTGTTGGAGGCAGTAGGGAGTGTGTGTAAATGTCAAAGACAGTAGGGAGTGTGTGTAAATGGTGATGGAGGCAGTAGGGAGAGTGTGTAAATGGTGTTGGAAGCAGTCAGGTGTGTGTGTAAATGGTGTTGGAGGCAGTAGGGAGTGTGTATAAATGGTGTTGGGTCATTCGGGAGTGTGTGTAAATGTTGGAGGCAGTAGGGAGTGTGTGTAAATGGTGTTGGAGGCAGTAGGGAGTGTGTGTAAACGTTGATGGAGGCAGTAGGGAGTGTGTGTAAATGTTGTTGGAGGCAGTAGGGAGTGTGTGTAAATGGTGTTGGAGGCAGTAGGGAGTGTGTGTAAATGTTGTTGGAGGCAGTAGGGAGTGTGTAAATGTCATTGAATACAGTAGGGAGAGTGTGTAAATGGTGTTGCAGGCAGTAGGGACTGTGTGTAAATGATGATTTAGACTTCAGGGAATGTGTTAAATAATGTTGTGGATACTGCGGGGGACGTGTGTAAAAGGTTTTGGAGAAACTGTGGGGAATGTGTGTGAATGATGTTGGAGGCAGCAGGGTGTGTGTGTAATAGTTGTCATGTTTACTGTAAGGAATGTTTGTAAATGTTTTTGGGGAAACATTGGTGGGTTTGTGTAAATTGTGTTGCAGACTGTCGGGAGTGTGTGTAAATGTTATCGTGGATACTGTGGGCATTGTGTGTAAATGGTGATTTAGACATCAGGGAATGTGTGCAAATAATGTTGGTGATACTGTGGGGAGTGTGTGTAAATGTTGTTGAAGACAGTAGGGAGTGTGTGTAAATGTTGTTGAAGGCAGGCGGGAGTGTGTGTAAATGTTGTTGAAGACAGTAGGGAGTGTGTGTAAAGGTTGTTGAAGACAGTAGGGAGTGTGTGGAAATGTTGTTGAAGGTGGTAGGGAGTGTGTGCAAATGATGTTGGAGGCAGTGGGGAGTGTGTGTAAATGTTGTTGAAGGTGGTAGGGAGTGTGTGCAAATGATGTTGGAGGCAGTGGGGAGTGTGTGTAAATGTTGTTGAAGGCAGTCGGGAGTGTGTGTAAATGGTATTGAAGGCAGTAGGGAGTGTGTGTAAATTGTGTTCCAGGCAGTAGGGAGTGTGTGTAAATGGTGTTTTGGACAGTAGGGAGTGTGTGTAAATGGTGTTGCAATCAGAAGGTAGTGTGTTTAATTGTTGACATGTTGACTGCAGGAAATCTTTTAAATGTTTTTGGGTAAAACTTGGGGGTGTGTGTAAATGGTGTTGCAGGCAGTAGGGAGTGTGTGAAAACGGTGATTTAGACTTCAGGGAATGTGTGTAAATAACGTTGTGGATACTGCGGGGGACGTGTGTAAAAGGTTTTGGAGATACTGTAGGGAGTGTGTGCAAATGGTGTTTGGGAAACTGGGGAATGTGTGTAAATTATGTTCGGGATACTGTGGGGAGTGTGTGTAAATGTTGTTGGAGGCAGTAGGGAGTGTGTGTAAATGTTGTTGGAGGCTGTAGGGAGAGTGTGTAAATGTTGTTGGAGGCAGTAGGGAGTGTGTGTAAATGGTGTTGGAGGCAGAAGGGAGAGTGTGCAAATGTTGGAGGCAATAGGGAGTGTGTGTAAATGTTGTTGGAGGCAGTAGGGAGTGTGTGTAAATGTTGTTGGAGGCAGTAGGGAGTGTGTGTAAATGGTGTTGGAGGCAGAAGGGAGAGTGTGCAAATGTTGGAGGCAATAGGGAGTGTGTGTAAATGTTGTTGGAGGCAGTAGGGAGTGTGTGTAAATGTTGTTGGAGGCAGTAGGGAGTGTGTGTAAATGGTGTTGGAGGCAGAAGGGAGAGTGTGCAAATGTTGGAGGCAACAGGGAATGTGTGTAAATGATGTTGGAGGCAGTAGGGAGTGTGTGTAAATGTTGTTGGAGGCAGTAGAGAGTGTGTGTAAATGTTGTTGGAGGCAGTAGGGAGTGTGTGTAAATGTAAAAGACAGTAGGGAGATTGTGTAAATGTTGTTGGAGGCAGTAGGGAGTGTGTGTAAATGTCAAAGACAGTAAGGAGTGTGTGTAAATGGTGTTGAAGACAACAGGGAGTGTGTGTAAATGTAATGGAGGCAGTAGGGAGAGTGTGTAAATGGTGTTGGAAGCAGTCAGGTGTGTGTGTAAATGGTGTTGGAGGCAGTAGGGAGTGTATATAAATGGTGTTGGAGGCATTCGGGAGTGTGTGTAAATGTTGGAGGCAGTAGGGAGTGTGTGTAAACGTTGATGGAGGCTGTAGAGAGTGTGTGTAAATGGTGTTGGAGGCAGTAGGGAGTGTGTGTAAATGTTGTTGGAGGGAGTAGGGAGTGTGTGTAAATGGTGTTGGAGGCAGAAGGGAGAGCGTGTAAATGTTGGCGGCAGTAGGGAGTGTGTGTAAATGTTGTTGGAGGCAGTAGGGAGTGTGTGTAAATGTTGTTGGAGGCAGTAGGGAGTGTGAGTAAATGGTGTTGGAGGCAGTGGGGAGTGTGTGTAAATGTTGTTGAAGGCAGTGGGGAGTGTGTGTAAATGTTGGTGAAGGCAGTAGGGTGTGTGTGTAAATGTTGTTGAAGGCAGTAGGGAGTGTGTGCAAATGTTGTTGAAGGCAGTAGGGAGTGTGTGTAAATGTTGTTGGAGGCAGTAGGGAGTGTGTGTAAATGGTGTTGGAGGCAGAAGGGAGTGCGTGTAAATGTTGGAGGCAGTAGGGAGTGTGTGTAAATGTTGTTGGAGGCAGTAGGGAGTGTGTGTAAATGTTGTTGGAGGCAGTAGGGAGTGTGTGTAAATGTTGTTGGAGGCAGTAGGGAGTGTGTGTAAATGGTGTTGAAGGCAGTGGGGAGTGTGTGTAAATGTTGTTGAAGGCAGTAGGGAGTGTGTGTAAATGTTGTTGAAGGCAGTAGGGTGTGTGTGTAAATGTTGTTGAAGGCAGTAGGGAGTGTGTGTAAATGTTGTTGAAGGCAGTAGGGAGTGTGTGTAAATGTTGTTGGATGCAGTAGGGAGTGTTTCTAAATGCTGTTGGAGGCAGTAGGGAGTATGTGTAAATGTTGTTGGAGGCAGTAGGGAGTGTGTGTAAATGGTGTTGGAGGCAGTAGGGAGTGTGTAAATGGTGTTGGAGGCAGTAGTGTGTTTGTGTAATTGTTGTCGTAGAAATTGTGGGGAATGTGTGTAAATGATTTTTCAGACTGTAGCAAATTTGTGTCACTGGTGTTGCAGGCAGCAGGGATTGTGTTTAATTGTTGTCGTGGATACTGTGGGGAATTTGTGTAAATAGCATTGGAGATGTGAAGGGGAGTGTTGGTCAATGGTTTTGGGGCAACTGTGGGGAATGGATGTAAATGATGTTGGTGATATTGTGGGGAGTGTGTGTAAATGGTATTGAAGGCAGTAGGGAGTGTGTGTAAATTGTGTTCCAGGCAAAAGTGAGTGTGTGTAAATGGTGTTTTGGACAGTAGGGAGTGTGTGTAAATGGTGTTGCAATCAGAAGGTAGTGTGTTTAATTGTTGACATGTTGACTGCAGGAAATCTTTTAAATGTTTTTGGGTAAAACTTAGGGGTGTGTGTAAATGGTGTTGCAGGCAGTAGGGAGTGTGTGAAAACGGTGATTTAGACTTCAGGGAATGTGTGTAAATAACGTTGTGGATACTGCGGGGGACGTGTGTAAAAGGTTTTGGAGATACTGTAGGGAGTGTGTGCAAATGGTGTTTGGGAAACTGGGGAATGTGTGTAAATTATGTTCGGGATACTGTGGGGAGTGTGTGTAAATGTTGTTGGAGGCAGTAGGGAGTGTGTGTAAATGGTGTTGGAGGCAGAAGGGAGAGTGTGCAAATGTTGGAGGCAATAGGGAGTGTGTGTAAATGTTGTTGGAGGCAGTAGGGAGTGTGTGTAAATGTTGTTGGAGGCAGAAGGGAGAGTGTGCAAATGTTGGAGGCAATAGGGAGTTTGTGTAAATGATGTTGGAGGCAGTAGGGAGTGTGTGTAAATGTTGTTGGAGGCAGTAGGGAGTGTGTGTCAATGTTGTTGGAGGCAGTAGGGAGTGTGTGTAAATGTCAAAGACAGTAGGGAGATTGTGTAAATATTGTTGGAGGCAGTAGGGAGTGTGTGTAAATGTCAAAGACAGTAGGGAGTGTGTGTAAATGGTGATGGAGGCAGTAGGGAGAGTGTGTAAATGGTGTTGGAAGCAGTCAGGTGTGTGTGTAAATGGTGTTGGAGGCAGTAGGGAGTGTGTATAAATGGTGTTGGGTCATTCGGGAGTGTGTGTAAATGTTGGAGGCAGTAGGGAGTGTGTGTAAATGGTGTTGGAGGCAGTAGGGAGTGTGTGTAAATGGTGTTGGAGGCAGTAGGGAGTTTGTAAATGGTGTTGCAGGCAGCAGGGATTGTGTTTAATTGTTGTCGTGGATACTGTAGGGAATGTGTGTAAATAGCATTGGAGATGTGAAGGGGAGTGTTGGTCAAAGGTTTTGGGGCAACTGTGGGGAATGGATGTAAATGATGTTGGTGATATTGTGGGGAGTGTGTGTAAATGGTATTGAAGGCAGTAGGGAGTGTGTGTAAATTGTGTTCCAGGCAAAAGTGAGTGTGTGTAAATGGTGTTTTGGACAGTAGGGGTGTGTGTAAATGGTGTTGCAATCAGAAGGTAGTGTGTTTAATTGTTGACATGTTGACTGCAGGAAATCTTTTAAATGTTTTTGGGTAAAACTTGGGGGTGTGTGTAAATGGTGTTGCAGGCAGTAGGGAGTGTGTGAAAACGGTGATTTAGACTTCAGGGAATGTGTGTAAATAACGTTGTGGATACTGCGGGGGACGTGTGTAAAAGGTTTTGGAGATACTGTAGGGAGTGTGTGCAAATGGTGTTTGGGAAACTGGGGAATGTGTGTAAATTATGTTCGGGATACTGTGGGGAGTGTGTGTAAATGTTGTTGGAGGCAGTAGGGAGTGTGTGTAAATGTTGTTGGAGGCTGTAGGGAGAGTGTGTAAATGTTGTTGGAGGCAGTAGGGAGTGTGTGTAAATGGTGTTGGAGGCAGAAGGGAGAGTGTGCAAATGTTGGAGGCAATAGGGAGTGTGTGTAAATGTTGTTGGAGGCAGTAGGGAGTGTGTGTAAATGTTGTTGGAGGCAGTAGGGAGTGTGTGTAAATGGTGTTGGAGGCAGAAGGGAGAGTGTGCAAATGTTGGAGGCAATAGGGAGTGTGTGTAAATGTTGTTGGAGGCAGTAGGGAGTGTGTGTAAATGTTGTTGGAGGCAGTAGGGAGTGTGTGTAAATGGTGTTGGAGGCAGAAGGGAGAGTGTGCAAATGTTGGAGGCAACAGGGAATGTGTGTAAATGATGTTGGAGGCAGTAGGGAGTGTGTGTAAATGTTGTTGGAGGCAGTAGAGAGTGTGTGTAAATGTTGTTGGAGGCAGTAGGGAGTGTGTGTAAATGTAAAAGACAGTAGGGAGATTGTGTAAATGTTGTTGGAGGCAGTAGGGAGTGTGTGTAAATGTCAAAGACAGTAAGGAGTGTGTGTAAATGGTGTTGAAGACAACAGGGAGTGTGTGTAAATGTAATGGAGGCAGTAGGGAGAGTGTGTAAATGGTGTTGGAAGCAGTCAGGTGTGTGTGTAAATGGTGTTGGAGGCAGTAGGGAGTGTGTATAAATGGTGTTGGAGGCATTCGGGAGTGTGTGTAAATGTTGGAGGCAGTAGGGAGTGTGTGTAAACGTTGATGGAGGCTGTAGAGAGTGTGTGTAAATGGTGTTGGAGGCAGTAGGGAGTGTGTGTAAATGTTGTTGGAGGGAGTAGGGAGTGTGTGTAAATGGTGTTGGAGGCAGAAGGGAGAGCGTGTAAATGTTGGCGGCAGTAGGGAGTGTGTGTAAATGTTGTTGGAGGCAGTAGGGAGTGTGTGTAAATGTTGTTGGAGGCAGTAGGGAGTGTGAGTAAATGGTGTTGGAGGCAGTGGGGAGTGTGTGTAAATGTTGTTGAAGGCAGTGGGGAGTGTGTGTAAATGTTGGTGAAGGCAGTAGGGTGTGTGTGTAAATGTTGTTGAAGGCAGTAGGGAGTGTGTGCAAATGTTGTTGAAGGCAGTAGGGAGTGTGTGTAAATGTTGTTGGAGGCAGTAGGGAGTGTGTGTAAATGGTGTTGGAGGCAGAAGGGAGTGCGTGTAAATGTTGGAGGCAGTAGGGAGTGTGTGTAAATGTTGTTGGAGGCAGTAGGGAGTGTGTGTAAATGTTGTTGGAGGCAGTAGGGAGTGTGTGTAAATGTTGTTGGAGGCAGTAGGGAGTGTGTGTAAATGGTGTTGAAGGCAGTGGGGAGTGTGTGTAAATGTTGTTGAAGGCAGTAGGGAGTGTGTGTAAATGTTGTTGAAGGCAGTAGGGTGTGTGTGTAAATGTTGTTGAAGGCAGTAGGGAGTGTGTGTAAATGTTGTTGAAGGCAGTAGGGAGTGTGTGTAAATGTTGTTGGATGCAGTAGGGAGTGTTTCTAAATGCTGTTGGAGGCAGTAGGGAGTATGTGTAAATGTTGTTGGAGGCAGTAGGGAGTGTGTGTAAATGGTGTTGGAGGCAGTAGGGAGTGTGTGTAAATGGTGTTGGAGGCAGTAGGGAGTGTGTAAATGGTGTTGGAGGCAGTAGTGTGTTTGTGTAATTGTTGTCGTAGAAATTGTGGGGAATGTGTGTAAATGATTTTTCAGACTGTAGCAAATTTGTGTCACTGGTGTTGCAGGCAGCAGGGATTGTGTTTAATTGTTGTCGTGGATACTGTGGGGAATTTGTGTAAATAGCATTGGAGATGTGAAGGGGAGTGTTGGTCAATGGTTTTGGGGCAACTGTGGGGAATGGATGTAAATGATGTTGGTGATATTGTGGGGAGTGTGTGTAAATGGTATTGAAGGCAGTAGGGAGTGTGTGTAAATTGTGTTCCAGGCAAAAGTGAGTGTGTGTAAATGGTGTTTTGGACAGTAGGGAGTGTGTGTAAATGGTGTTGCAATCAGAAGGTAGTGTGTTTAATTGTTGACATGTTGACTGCAGGAAATCTTTTAAATGTTTTTGGGTAAAACTTAGGGGTGTGTGTAAATGGTGTTGCAGGCAGTAGGGAGTGTGTGAAAACGGTGATTTAGACTTCAGGGAATGTGTGTAAATAACGTTGTGTATACTGCGGGGGACGTGTGGAAAAGGTTTTGGAGATACTGTAGGGAGTGTGTGCAAATGGTGTTTGGGAAACTGGGGAATGTGTGTAAATTATGTTCGGGATACTGTGGGGAGTGTGTGTAAATGTTGTTGGAGGCAGTAGGGAGTGTGTGTAAATGGTGTTGGAGGCAGAAGGGAGAGTGTGCAAATGTTGGAGGCAATAGGGAGTGTGTGTAAATGTTGTTGGAGGCAGTAGGGAGTGTGTGTAAATGTTGTTGGAGGCAGAAGGGAGAGTGTGCAAATGTTGGAGGCAATAGGGAGTTTGTGTAAATGATGTTGGAGGCAGTAGGGAGTGTGTGTAAATGTTGTTGGAGGCAGTAGGGAGTGTGTGTCAATGTTGTTGGAGGCAGTAGGGAGTGTGTGTAAATGTCAAAGACAGTAGGGAGATTGTGTAAATATTGTTGGAGGCAGTAGGGAGTGTGTGTAAATGTCAAAGACAGTAGGGAGTGTGTGTAAATGGTGATGGAGGCAGTAGGGAGAGTGTGTAAATGGTGTTGGAAGCAGTCAGGTGTGTGTGTAAATGGTGTTGGAGGCAGTAGGGAGTGTGTATAAATGGTGTTGGGTCATTCGGGAGTGTGTGTAAATGTTGGAGGCAGTAGGGAGTGTGTGTAAATGGTGTTGGAGGCAGTAGGGTGTGTGTGTAAATGGTGTTGGAGGCAGTAGGGAGTTTGTAAATGGTGTTGCAGGCAGCAGGGATTGTGTTTAATTGTTGTCGTGGATACTGTAGGGAATGTGTGTAAATAGCATTGGAGATGTGAAGGGGAGTGTTGGTCAAAGGTTTTGGGGCAACTGTGGGGAATGGATGTAAATGATGTTGGTGATATTGTGGGGAGTGTGTGTAAATGGTATTGAAGGCAGTAGGGAGTGTGTGTAAATTGTGTTCCAGGCAAAAGTGAGTGTGTGTAAATGGTGTTTTGGACAGTAGGGGTGTGTGTAAATGGTGTTGCAATCAGAAGGTAGTGTGTTTAATTGTTGACATGTTGACTGCAGGAAATCTTTTAAATGTTTTTGGGTAAAACTTGGGGGTGTGTGTAAATGGTGTTGCAGGCAGTAGGGAGTGTGTGAAAACGGTGATTTAGACTTCAGGGAATGTGTGTAAATAACGTTGTGGATACTGCGGGGGACGTGTGTAAAAGGTTTTGGAGATACTGTAGGGAGTGTGTGCAAATGGTGTTTGGGAAACTGGGGAATGTGTGTAAATTATGTTCGGGATACTGTGGGGAGTGTGTGTAAATGTTGTTGGAGGCAGTAGGGAGTGTGTGTAAATGTTGTTGGAGGCTGTAGGGAGAGTGTGTAAATGTTGTTGGAGGCAGTAGGGAGTGTGTGTAAATGGTGTTGGAGGCAGAAGGGAGAGTGTGCAAATGTTGGAGGCAATAGGGAGTGTGTGTAAATGTTGTTGGAGGCAGTAGGGAGTGTGTGTAAATGTTGTTGGAGGCAGTAGGGAGTGTGTGTAAATGGTGTTGGAGGCAGAAGGGAGAGTGTGCAAATGTTGGAGGCAATAGGGAGTGTGTGTAAATGTTGTTGGAGGCAGTAGGGAGTGTGTGTAAATGTTGTTGGAGGCAGTAGGGAGTGTGTGTAAATGGTGTTGGAGGCAGAAGGGAGAGTGTGCAAATGTTGGAGGCAACAGGGAATGTGTGTAAATGATGTTGGAGGCAGTAGGGAGTGTGTGTAAATGTTGTTGGAGGCAGTAGAGAGTGTGTGTAAATGTTGTTGGAGGCAGTAGGGAGTGTGTGTAAATGTAAAAGACAGTAGGGAGATTGTGTAAATGTTGTTGGAGGCAGTAGGGAGTGTGTGTAAATGTCAAAGACAGTAAGGAGTGTGTGTAAATGGTGTTGAAGACAACAGGGAGTGTGTGTAAATGTAATGGAGGCAGTAGGGAGAGTGTGTAAATGGTGTTGGAAGCAGTCAGGTGTGTGTGTAAATGGTGTTGGAGGCAGTAGGGAGTGTGTATAAATGGTGTTGGAGGCATTCGGGAGTGTGTGTAAATGTTGGAGGCAGTAGGGAGTGTGTGTAAACGTTGATGGAGGCTGTAGAGAGTGTGTGTAAATGGTGTTGGAGGCAGTAGGGAGTGTGTGTAAATGTTGTTGGAGGGAGTAGGGAGTGTGTGTAAATGGTGTTGGAGGCAGAAGGGAGAGCGTGTAAATGTTGGCGGCAGTAGGGAGTGTGTGTAAATGTTGTTGGAGGCAGTAGGGAGTGTGTGTAAATGTTGTTGGAGGCAGTAGGGAGTGTGAGTAAATGGTGTTGGAGGCAGTGGGGAGTGTGTGTAAATGTTGTTGAAGGCAGTAGGGAGTGTGTGTAAATGTTGGTGAAGGCAGTAGGGTGTGTGTGTAAATGTTGTTGAAGGCAGTAGGGAGTGTGTGCAAATGTTGTTGAAGGCAGTAGGGAGTGTGTGTAAATGTTGTTGGAGGCAGTAGGGAGTGTGTGTAAATTGTGTTGGAGGCAGAAGGGAGTGCGTGTAAATGTTGGAGGCAGTAGGGAGTGTGTGTAAATGTTGTTGGAGGCAGTAGGGAGTGTGTGTAAATGTTGTTGGAGGCAGTAGGGAGTGTGTGTAAATGTTGTTGGAGGCAGTAGGGAGTGTGTGTAAATGGTGTTGAAGGCAGTGGGGAGTGTGTGTAAATGTTGTTGAAGGCAGTAGGGAGTGTGTGTAAATGTTGTTGAAGGCAGTAGGGTGTGTGTGTAAATGTTGTTGAAGGCAGTAGGGAGTGTGTGTAAATGTTGTTGAAGGCAGTAGGGAGTGTGTGTAAATGTTGTTGGATGCAGTAGGGAGTGTTTCTAAATGCTGTTGGAGGCAGTAGGGAGTATGTGTAAATGTTGTTGGAGGCAGTAGGGAGTGTGTGTAAATGGTGTTGGAGGCAGTAGGGAGTGTGTGTAAATGGTGTTGGAGGCAGTAGGGAGTGTGTAAATGGTGTTGGAGGCAGTAGTGTGTTTGTGTAATTGTTGTCGTAGAAATTGTGGGGAATGTGTGTAAATGATTTTTCAGACTGTAGCAAATTTGTGTCACTGGTGTTGCAGGCAGCAGGGATTGTGTTTAATTGTTGTCGTGGATACTGTGGGGAATGTGTGTAAATAGCATTGGAGATGTGAAGGGGAGTGTTGGTCAATGGTTTTGGGGCAACTGTGGGGAATGGATGTAAATGATGTTGGTGATATTGTGGGGAGTGTGTGTAAATGGTATTGAAGGCAGTAGGGAGTGTGTGTAAATTGTGTTCCAGGCAAAAGTGAGTGTGTGTAAATGGTGTTTTGGACAGTAGGGAGTGTGTGTAAATGGTGTTGCAATCAGAAGGTAGTGTGTTTAATTGTTGACATGTTGACTGCAGGAAATCTTTTAAATGTTTTTGGGTAAAACTTAGGGGTGTGTGTAAATGGTGTTGCAGGCAGTAGGGAGTGTGTGAAAACGGTGATTTAGACTTCAGGGAATGTGTGTAAATAACGTTGTGGATACTGCGGGGGACGTGTGTAAAAGGTTTTGGAGATACTGTAGGGAGTGTGTGCAAATGGTGTTTGGGAAACTGGGGAATGTGTGTAAATTATGTTCGGGATACTGTGGGGAGTGTGTGTAAATGTTGTTGGAGGCAGTAGGGAGTGTGTGTAAATGGTGTTGGAGGCAGAAGGGAGAGTGTGCAAATGTTGGAGGCAATAGGGAGTGTGTGTAAATGTTGTTGGAGGCAGTAGGGAGTGTGTGTAAATGTTGTTGGAGGCAGAAGGGAGAGTGTGCAAATGTTGGAGGCAATAGGGAGTTTGTGTAAATGATGTTGGAGGCAGTAGGGAGTGTGTGTAAATGTTGTTGGAGGCAGTAGGGAGTGTGTGTCAATGTTGTTGGAGGCAGTAGGGAGTGTGTGTAAATGTCAAAGACAGTAGGGAGATTGTGTAAATAT
The DNA here is from genome assembly GCF_035084215.1 of Heptranchias perlo. NCBI lineage: Eukaryota > Metazoa > Chordata > Chondrichthyes > Hexanchiformes > Hexanchidae > Heptranchias > Heptranchias perlo. The sequence goes on along the minus strand of NC_090366.1, from coordinate 7,843,874 downwards.
TGTTGGAGGCAGTAGGGAGTGTGTGTAAATGTCAAAGACAGTAGGGAGTGTGTGTAAATGGTGATGGAGGCAGTAGGGAGAGTGTGTAAATGGTGTTGGAAGCAGTCAGGTGTGTGTGTAAATGGTGTTGGAGGCAGTAGGGAGTGTGTATAAATGGTGTTGGGTCATTCGGGAGTGTGTGTAAATGTTGGAGGCAGTAGGGAGTGTGTGTAAATGGTGTTGGAGGCAGTAGGGAGTGTGTGTAAACGTTGATGGAGGCAGTAGGGAGTGTGTGTAAATGTTGTTGGAGGCAGTAGGGAGTGTGTGTAAATGGTGTTGGAGGCAGTAGGGAGTGTGTGTAAATGTTGTTGGAGGCAGTAGGGAGTGTGTAAATGTCATTGAATACAGTAGGGAGAGTGTGTAAATGGTGTTGCAGGCAGTAGGGACTGTGTGTAAATGATGATTTAGACTTCAGGGAATGTGTTAAATAATGTTGTGGATACTGCGGGGGACGTGTGTAAAAGGTTTTGGAGAAACTGTGGGGAATGTGTGTGAATGATGTTGGAGGCAGCAGGGTGTGTGTGTAATAGTTGTCATGTTTACTGTAAGGAATGTTTGTAAATGTTTTTGGGGAAACATTGGTGGGTTTGTGTAAATTGTGTTGCAGACTGTCGGGAGTGTGTGTAAATGTTATCGTGGATACTGTGGGCATTGTGTGTAAATGGTGATTTAGACATCAGGGAATGTGTGCAAATAATGTTGGTGATACTGTGGGGAGTGTGTGTAAATGTTGTTGAAGACAGTAGGGAGTGTGTGTAAATGTTGTTGAAGGCAGGCGGGAGTGTGTGTAAATGTTGTTGAAGACAGTAGGGAGTGTGTGTAAAGGTTGTTGAAGACAGTAGGGAGTGTGTGGAAATGTTGTTGAAGGTGGTAGGGAGTGTGTGCAAATGATGTTGGAGGCAGTGGGGAGTGTGTGTAAATGTTGTTGAAGGTGGTAGGGAGTGTGTGCAAATGATGTTGGAGGCAGTGGGGAGTGTGTGTAAATGTTGTTGAAGGCAGTCGGGAGTGTGTGTAAATGGTATTGAAGGCAGTAGGGAGTGTGTGTAAATTGTGTTCCAGGCAGTAGGGAGTGTGTGTAAATGGTGTTTTGGACAGTAGGGAGTGTGTGTAAATGGTGTTGCAATCAGAATGTCGTGTGTTTAATTGTTGACATGTTGACTGCAGGAAATCTTTTAAATGTTTTTGGGTAAAACTTGGGGGTGTGTGTAAATGGTGTTGCAGGCAGTAGGGACTGTGTGTAAACGGTGATTTAGACTTCAGGGAATGTGTGTAAATAACGTTGTGGATACTGCGGGGGACGTGTGTAAAAGGTTTTGGAGATACTGTAGGGAGTGTGTGCAAATGTTGTTTGGGAAACTGGGGAATGTGTGTAAATTATGTTCGGGATACTGTGGGGAGTGTGTGTAAATGTTGTTGGAGGCAGTAGGGAGTGTGTGTAAATGGTGTTGGAGGCAGAAGGGAGTGTGTGTAAATGTTGTTGAAGGCAGGCGGGAGTGTGTGTAAATGTTGTTGGAGGCAGTAGGGAGTGTGTGCAAATGATGTTGGAGGCAGTGGGGAGTGTGTGTAAATGTTGTTGAAGGCAGGCGGGAGTGTTTGTAAATGTTGTTGGAGGCAGTAGGGAGTGTGTGCAAATGATGTTGGAGGCAGTGGGGAGTGTGTGTAAATGTTGTTGAAGGCAGTCGGGAGTGTGTGTAAATGTTGTTGAAGGCAGTAGGGAGTGTGTGTAAATGTTGTTGAAGGCAGTCGGGAGTGTGTGTAAATGTTGTTGGAGGCAGTAGGGAGTGTGTGTAAATGGTGTTGAAGGCAGTAGGGAGTGTGTGTAAATGTTGTTGAAGGCAGTCGGGAGTGTGTGTAAATGGTGTTGAAGGCAGTAGGGAGTGTGTGTAAATGGTGTTGAAGGCAGTAGGGAGTGTGTGTAAATGTTGTTGAAGGCAGTCGGGAGTGTGTGTAAATGTTGTTGAAGGCAGTAGGGAGTGTGTGTAAATGGTGTTGAAGGCAGTAGGGAGTGTGTGTAAATGTTGTTGAAGGCAGTAGGGAGTGTGTGTAAATGGTGTTGAAGGCAGTCGGGAGTGTGTGTAAATGTTGTTGAAGGCAGTAGGGAGTGTGTGTAAATGGTGTTGAAGGCAGTCGGGAGTGTGTGTAAATGTTGTTGAAGGCAGTAGGGAGTGTGTGTAAATGGAGTTGAAGGCAGTAGGGAGTGTGTGTAAATGGTGTTGAAGGCAGTCGGGAGTGTGTGTAAATGTTGTTGGAGGCAGTAGAGAGTGTGTGTAAATGTTGTTAGAGGCAGTAGGGAGTGTGTGTAAATGTTGTTGGAGGCAGTCGGGAGTGTGTGTAAATGTTGTTAGAGGCAGTAGGGAGTGTGTGTAAATGTTGTTAGAGGCAGTCGGGAGTGTGTGTAAATGTTGTTAGAGGCAGTAGGGAGTGTGTGTAAATGTTGTTAGAGGCAGTAGGGAGTGTGTGTAAATGTTGTTGGAGGCAGTCGGGAGTGTGTGTAAATGGTGTTGGAGGTAGTAGGGAGTGTGTGTAAATGTTGTTGGAGGCAGTATGGAGTGTGTGTAACTGTTGTTAGAGACAGTAGGGAGTGTGTGTAAATGGTGTTGGAGGCAGTAGGGAGTGTGTGTAAATGTTGTTAGAGGCAGTAGGGAGTGTGTGTAAATGTTGTTAGAGGCAGTAGGGAGTGTGTGTAAATGTTGTTAGAGGCAGTAGGGAGAGTGTGTAAATGGTGTTGGAGGTAGTCGGGAGTGTGTGTAAATATTGTTAGAGGCAGTAGGGAGTGTGTGTAAATGGTGTTGAAGGCAGTAGGGTGTGTGTGTAAATGTTGTTGAAGGCAGTCGGGAGTGTGTGTAAATGTTGTTGAAGGCAGTAGGGAGTGTGTGTAAATGGTGTTGAAGGAAGTAGGGAGTGTGTGTAAATGGTGTTGAAGGCAGTAGGGAGTGTGTGTAAATGTTGTTGAAGGCAGTCGGGAGTGTGTGTGAATGTTGTTGAAGGCAGTAGGGAGTGTGTGTAAATGTTGTTGAAGGCAGTAGGGAGTGTGTGTAAATGGTGTTGAAGGCAGTCGGGAGTGTGTGTAAATGTTGTTGAAGGCAGTAGGGAGTGTGTGTAAATGGAGTTGAAGGCAGTAGGGAGTGTGTGTAAATGGTCTTGAAGGCAGTCGGGAGTGTGTGTAAATGTTGTTGGAGGCAGTAGAGAGTGTGTGTAAATGTTGTTAGAGGCAGTATGGAGTGTGTGTAAATGTTGTTGGAGGCAGTCGGGAGTGTGTGTAAATGTTGTTGAAGGCAGGCGGGAGTGTTTGTAAATGTTGTTGGAGGCAGTAGGGAGTGTGTGCAAATGATGTTGGAGGCAGTGGGGAGTGTGTGTAAATGTTGTTGAAGGCAGTCGGGAGTGTGTGTAAATGTTGTTGAAGGCAGTAGGGAGTGTGTGTAAATGTTGTTGAAGGCAGTCAGGAGTGTGTGTAAATGGTGTTGAAGGCAGTAGGGAGTGTGTGTAAATGTTGTTGAAGGCAGTCGGGAGTGTGTGTAAATGGTGTTGAAGGCAGTAGGGAGTGTGTGTAAATGGTGTTGAAGGCAGTAGGGAGTGTGTGTAAATGTTGTTGAAGGCAGTCGGGAGTGTGTGTAAATGGTGTTGAAGGCAGTCGGGAGTGTGTGTAAATGTTGTTGAAGGCAGTAGGGAGTGTGTGTAAATGGAGTTGAAGGCAGTAGGGAGTGTGTGTAAATGGTGTTGAAGGCAGTCGGGAGTGTGTGTAAATGTTGTTGGAGGCAGTCGGGAGTGTGTGTAAATGTTGTTGGAGGCAGTAGAGAGTGTGTGTAAATGGTGTTAGAGGCAGTAGGGAGTGTGTGTAAATGTTGTTAGAGGCAGTAGGGAGTGTGTGTAAATGTTGTTAGAGGCAGTAGGGAGTGTGTAAATGTTGTTGGAGGCAGTCGGGAGTGTGTGTAAATGTTGTTAGAGGCAGTAGGGAGTGTGTGTAAATGTTGTTGGAGGCAGTCGGGAGTGTGTGTAAATGTTGTTGGAGGCAGTCGGGAGTGTGTGTAAATGTTGTTAGAGGCAGTAGGGAGTGTGTGTAAATGTTGTTGGAGGCAGTCGGGAGTGTGTGTAAATGTTGTTAGAGGCAGCAGGGAGTGTGTGTAAATGTTGTTGAAGGCAGTAGGGAGTGTGTGTAAATGTTGTTGGAGGCAGTCGGGAGTGTGTGTAAATGTTGTTAGAGGCAGTAGGGAGTGTGTGTAAATGTTGTTAGAGGCAGTAGGGAGTGTGTGTAAATGTTGTTGGAGGCAGTCGGGAGTGTGTGTAAATGTTGTTGGAGGCAGTAGAGAGTGTTTGTAAATGTTGTTAGAGGCAGTAGGGAGTGTGTGTAAATGTTGTTAGAGGCAGTAGGGAGTGTGTGTAAATGTTGTTAGAGGCAGCAGGGAGTGTGTGTAAATGTTGTTGAAGGCAGTAGGGAGTGTGTGTAAATGTTGTTGGAGGCAGTCGGGAGTGTGTGTAAATGTTGTTAGAGGCAGTAGGGAGTGTGTGTAAATGTTGTTGGAGGCAGTCGGGAGTGTGTGTAAATGTTGTTGGAGGCAGTCGGGAGTGTGTGTAAATGTTGTTAGAGGCAGTAGGGAGTGTGTGTAAATGTTGTTGGAGGCAGTCGGGAGTGTGTGTAAATGTTGTTAGAGGCAGCAGGGAGTGTGTGTAAATGTTGTTAGAGGCAGTAGAGAGTGCGTGTAAATGGTGTTAGAGGCAGTCGGGAGTGTGTGTAAATGTTGTTGGAGGCAGTCGGGAGTGTGTGTAAATGTTGTTAGAGGCAGTAGAGAGTGCGTGTAAATGGTGTTAGAGGCAGTCGGGAGTGTGTGTAAATGTTGTTAGAGGCAGCAGGGAGTGTGTGTAAATGTTGTTGAAGGCAGTAGGGAGTGTGTGTAAATGTTGTTGGAGGCAGTCGGGAGTGTGTGTAAATGTTGTTAGAGGCAGTAGGGAGTGTGTGTAAATGTTGTTGGAGGCAGTCGGGAGTGTGTGTAAATGTTGTTGGAGGCAGTCGGGAGTGTGTGTAAATGTTGTTAGAGGCAGTAGGGAGTGTGTGTAAATGTTGTTGGAGGCAGTCGGGAGTGTGTGTAAATGTTGTTAGAGGCAGCAGGGAGTGTGTGTAAATGTTGTTGAAGGCAGTAGGGAGTGTGTGTAAATGTTGTTGGAGGCAGTCGGGAGTGTGTGTAAATGTTGTTAGAGGCAGTAGGGAGTGTGTGTAAATGTTGTTAGAGGCAGTAGGGAGTGTGTGTAAATGTTGTTGGAGGCAGTCGGGAGTGTGTGTAAATGTTGTTGGAGGCAGTAGAGAGTGTTTGTAAATGTTGTTAGAGGCAGTAGGGAGTGTGTGTAAATGTTGTTAGAGGCAGTAGGGAGTGTGTGTAAATGTTGTTAGAGGCAGCAGGGAGTGTGTGTAAATGTTGTTGAAGGCAGTAGGGAGTGTGTGTAAATGTTGTTGGAGGCAGTCGGGAGTGTGTGTAAATGTTGTTAGAGGCAGTAGGGAGTGTGTGTAAATGTTGTTAGAGGCAGTAGGGAGTGTGTGTAAATGTTGTTAGAGGCAGCAGGGAGTGTGTGTAAATGTTGTTGGAGGCAGTCGGGAGTGTGTGTAAATGTTGTTAGAGGCAGTAGGGAGTGTGTGTAAATGGTGTTGGAGGTAGTAGGGAGTGTGTGTAAATGTTGTTGGAGGCAGTATGGAGTGTGTGTAAATGTTGTTAGAGGCAGTAGGGAGTGTGTGTAAATGTTGTTGGAGGCAGTAGGGAGTGTGTGTAAATGTTGTTAGAGGCAGTAGGGAGTGTGTGTAAATGTTGTTAGAGGCAGTAGGGAGAGTGTGTAAATGGTGTTGGAGGTAGTCGGGAGTGTGTGTAAATGTTGTTGAAGGCAGTCGGGAGTGTGTGTAAATGTTGTTGAAGGCAGTAGGGAGTGTGTGTAAATGTTGTTGAAGGCAGTAGGGAGTGTGTGTAAATGGAGTTGAAGGCAGTAGGGAGTGTGTGTAAATGGTGTTGAAGGCAGTCGGGAGTGTGTGTAAATGTTGTTGGAGGCAGTAGAGAGTGTGTGTAAATGTTGTTAGAGGCAGTAGGGAGTGTGTGTAAATGTTGTTGGAGGCAGTCGGGAGTGTGTGTAAATGTTGTTAGAGGCAGTAGGGAGTGTGTGTAAATGTTGTTAGAGGCAGTAGGGAGTGTGTGTAAATGTTGTTAGAGGCAGTAGGGAGTGTGTGTAAATGTTGTTGGAGGCAGTCGGGAGTGTGTGTAAATGTTGTTCGAGGCAGTAGGGAGTGTGTGTAAATTGTGTTGGAGGTAGTAGGGAGTGTGTGTAAATGGTGTTGAAGGCAGTATGGAGTGTGTGTAAATGTTGTTAGAGGCAGTAGGGAGTGTGTGTAAATGTTGTTAGAGGCAGTAGGGAGAGTGTGTAAATGGTGTTGGAGGTAGTCGGGAGTGTGTGTAAATATTGTTAGAGGCAGTAGGGAGTGTGTGTAAATGTTGTTGGAGGCAGTCGGGAGTGTGTGTAAATGTTGTTGAAGGCAGTAGGGAGTGTGTGTAAATGGTGTTGAAGGCAGTCGGGAGTGTGTGTAAATGTTGTTGAAGGCAGTAGGGAGTGTGTGTAAATGGTGTTGAAGGCAGTCGGGAGTGTGTGTAAATGTTGTTGAAGGCAGTAGGGAGTGTGTGTAAATGGAGTTGAAGGCAGTAGGGAGTGTGTGTAAATGGTGTTGAAGGCAGTCGGGAGTGTGTGTAAATGTTGTTGGAGGCAGTAGAGAGTGTGTGTAAATGTTGTTAGAGGCAGTAGGGAGTGTGTGTAAATGTTGTTGGAGGCAGTCGGGAGTGTGTGTAAATGTTGTTAGAGGCAGTAGGGAGTGTGTGTAAATGTTGTTAGAGGCAGTCGGGAGTGTGTGTAAATGTTGTTAGAGGCAGTAGGGAGTGTGTGTAAATGTTGTTAGAGGCAGTAGGGAGTGTGTGTAAATGTTGTTGGAGGCAGTCGGGAGTGTGTGTAAATGGTGTTGGAGGTAGTAGGGAGTGTGTGTAAATGTTGTTGGAGGCAGTATGGAGTGTGTGTAACTGTTGTTAGAGACAGTAGGGAGTGTGTGTAAATGGTGTTGGAGGCAGTAGGGAGTGTGTGTAAATGTTGTTAGAGGCAGTAGGGAGTGTGTGTAAATGTTGTTAGAGGCAGTAGGGAGTGTGTGTAAATGTTGTTAGAGGCAGTAGGGAGAGTGTGTAAATGGTGTTGGAGGTAGTCGGGAGTGTGTGTAAATATTGTTAGAGGCAGTAGGGAGTGTGTGTAAATGGTGTTGAAGGCAGTAGGGTGTGTGTGTAAATGTTGTTGAAGGCAGTCGGGAGTGTGTGTAAATGTTGTTGAAGGCAGTAGGGAGTGTGTGTAAATGGTGTTGAAGGAAGTAGGGAGTGTGTGTAAATGGTGTTGAAGGCAGTAGGGAGTGTGTGTAAATGTTGTTGAAGGCAGTCGGGAGTGTGTGTAAATGTTGTTGAAGGCAGTAGGGAGTGTGTGTAAATGTTGTTGAAGGCAGTAGGGAGTGTGTGTAAATGGTGTTGAAGGCAGTCGGGAGTGTGTGTAAATGTTGTTGAAGGCAGTAGGGAGTGTGTGTAAATGGAGTTGAAGGCAGTAGGGAGTGTGTGTAAATGGTCTTGAAGGCAGTCGGGAGTGTGTGTAAATGTTGTTGGAGGCAGTAGAGAGTGTGTGTAAATGTTGTTAGAGGCAGTATGGAGTGTGTGTAAATGTTGTTGGAGGCAGTCGGGAGTGTGTGTAAATGTTGTTGAAGGCAGGCGGGAGTGTTTGTAAATGTTGTTGGAGGCAGTAGGGAGTGTGTGCAAATGATGTTGGAGGCAGTGGGGAGTGTGTGTAAATGTTGTTGAAGGCAGTCGGGAGTGTGTGTAAATGTTGTTGAAGGCAGTAGGGAGTGTGTGTAAATGTTGTTGAAGGCAGTCAGGAGTGTGTGTAAATGGTGTTGAAGGCAGTAGGGAGTGTGTGTAAATGTTGTTGAAGGCAGTCGGGAGTGTGTGTAAATGGTGTTGAAGGCAGTAGGGAGTGTATGTAAATGGTGTTGAAGGCAGTAGGGAGTGTGTGTAAATGTTGTTGAAGGCAGTCGGGAGTGTGTGTAAATGGTGTTGAAGGCAGTCGGGAGTGTGTGTAAATGTTGTTGAAGGCAGTAGGGAGTGTGTGTAAATGGAGTTGAAGGCAGTAGGGAGTGTGTGTAAATGGTGTTGAAGGCAGTCGGGAGTGTGTGTAAATGTTGTTGGAGGCAGTCGGGAGTGTGTGTAAATGTTGTTGGAGGCAGTAGAGAGTGTGTGTAAATGGTGTTAGAGGCAGTAGGGAGTGTGTGTAAATGTTGTTAGAGGCAGTAGGGAGTGTGTGTAAATGTTGTTAGAGGCAGTAGGGAGTGTGTAAATGTTGTTGGAGGCAGTCGGGAGTGTGTGTAAATGTTGTTAGAGGCAGTAGGGAGTGTGTGTAAATGTTGTTGGAGGCAGTCGGGAGTGTGTGTAAATGTTGTTGGAGGCAGTCGGGAGTGTGTGTAAATGTTGTTAGAGGCAGTAGGGAGTGTGTGTAAATGTTGTTGGAGGCAGTCGGGAGTGTGTGTAAATGTTGTTAGAGGCAGCAGGGAGTGTGTGTAAATGTTGTTGAAGGCAGTAGGGAGTGTGTGTAAATGTTGTTGGAGGCAGTCGGGAGTGTGTGTAAATGTTGTTAGAGGCAGTAGGGAGTGTGTGTAAATGTTGTTAGAGGCAGTAGGGAGTGTGTGTAAATGTTGTTGGAGGCAGTCGGGAGTGTGTGTAAATGTTGTTGGAGGCAGTAGAGAGTGTTTGTAAATGTTGTTAGAGGCAGTAGGGAGTGTGTGTAAATGTTGTTAGAGGCAGTAGGGAGTGTGTGTAAATGTTGTTAGAGGCAGCAGGGAGTGTGTGTAAATGTTGTTGAAGGCAGTAGGGAGTGTGTGTAAATGTTGTTGGAGGCAGTCGGGAGTGTGTGTAAATGTTGTTAGAGGCAGTAGGGAGTGTGTGTAAATGTTGTTAGAGGCAGTAGGGAGTGTGTGTAAATGTTGTTAGAGGCAGCAGGGAGTGTGTGTAAATGTTGTTGGAGGCAGTCGGGAGTGTGTGTAAATGTTGTTAGAGGCAGTAGGGAGTGTGTGTAAATGGTGTTGGAGGTAGTAGGGAGTGTGTGTAAATGTTGTTGGAGGCAGTATGGAGTGTGTGTAAATGTTGTTAGAGGCAGTAGGGAGTGTGTGTAAATGTTGTTGGAGGCAGTAGGGAGTGTGTGTAAATGTTGTTAGAGGCAGTAGGGAGTGTGTGTAAATGTTGTTAGAGGCAGTAGGGAGAGTGTGTAAATGGTGTTGGAGGTAGTCGGGAGTGTGTGTAAATATTGTTAGAGGCAGTAGGGAGTGTGTGTAAATGGTGTTGAAGGCAGTAGGGTGTGTGTGTAAATGTTGTTGAAGGCAGTCGGGAGTGTGTGTAAATGTTGTTGAAGGCAGTAGGGAGTGTGTGTAAATGGTGTTGAAGGCAGTAGGGAGTGTGTGTAAATGTTGTTGAAGGCAGTCGGGAGTGTGTGTAAATGGTGTTGAAGGCAGTAGGGAGTGTGTGTAAATGGTGTTGAAGGCAGTAGGGAGTGTGTGTAAATGTTGTTGAAGGCAGTCGGGAGTGTGTGTAAATGTTGTTGAAGGCAGTAGGGAGTGTGTGTAAATGTTGTTGAAGGCAGTAGGGAGTGTGTGTAAATGGAGTTGAAGGCAGTAGGGAGTGTGTGTAAATGGTGTTGAAGGCAGTCGGGAGTGTGTGTAAATGTTGTTGGAGGCAGTAGAGAGTGTGTGTAAATGTTGTTAGAGGCAGTAGGGAGTGTGTGTAAATGTTGTTGGAGGCAGTCGGGAGTGTGTGTAAATGTTGTTAGAGGCAGTAGGGAGTGTGTGTAAATGTTGTTAGAGGCAGTAGGGAGTGTGTGTAAATGTTGTTAGAGGCAGTAGGGAGTGTGTGTAAATGTTGTTGGAGGCAGTCGGGAGTGTGTGTAAATGTTGTTCGAGGCAGTAGGGAGTGTGTGTAAATTGTGTTGGAGGTAGTAGGGAGTGTGTGTAAATGGTGTTGAAGGCAGTATGGAGTGTGTGTAAATGTTGTTAGAGGCAGTAGGGAGTGTGTGTAAATGTTGTTAGAGGCAGTAGGGAGAGTGTGTAAATGGTGTTGGAGGTAGTCGGGAGTGTGTGTAAATATTGTTAGAGGCAGTAGGGAGTGTGTGTAAATGTTGTTGGAGGCAGTCGGGAGTGTGTGTAAATGTTGTTGGAGGCAGTAGGGAGTGTGTGTAAATGTTGTTAGAGGCAGTAGGGAGTGTGTGTAAATATTGTTAGAGGCAGTCGGGAGTGTGTGTAAATATTGTTAGAGGCAGTTGGGAGTGTGTGTAAATATTGTTAGAGGCAGTAGGGAGAGTGTGTAAATATTGTTAGAGGCAGTAGGGAGAGTGTGTAAATGTTGTTAGAGGCAGTAGGGAGAGTGTGTAAATGGTGTTAGAGGCAGTTGGGAGTGTGTGTAAATAATGTTAGAGGCAGTAGGGAGAGTGTGTAAATGTTCTTAGAGGCAGTAGGGAGTGTGTGTAAATATTGTTAAAGGCAGTAGGGAGTGTGTGCAAATGTTGTTGGAGGCAGTATGGAGTGTGTGTAAATGGTGTTAGAGGCAGTTGGGAGTGTGTGTAAATGTTGTTCGAGGCAGTTGGGAGTGTGTGTAAATATTGTTAGAGGCAGTCGGGAGTGTGTGTAAATATTGTTAGAGGCAGTCGGGAGTGTGTGTAAATATTGTTAGAGGCAGTTGGGAGTGTGTGTAAATATTGTTAGAGGCAGTAGGGAGAGTGTGTAAATGTTGTTAGAGGCAGTAGGGAGAGTGTGTAAATGTTGTTAGAGGCAGTAGGGAGAGTGTGTAAATGTTGTTAGAGGCAGTAGGGAGTGTGTGTAAATATTGTTAAAGGCAGTAGGGAGTGTGTGCAAATGTTATTAGAGGCAGTAGGGAGAGTGTGTAAATGGTGTTAGAGGCAGTTGGGAGTGTGTGTAAATGTTGTTCGAGGCAGTAGGGAGTGTGTGCAAATGTTGTTAGAGGCAGTAGGGAGAGTGTGTAAATGGTGTTGAAGGCAGCAGGGAGTGTGTGTAAATGTTGTTGAAGGCAGCATGGAGTGTGTGTAAATGGTGTTGGATGCAGCAGGGAGTGTGTGTAAATGTTGTTGGAGGCAGTAGGGAGTGTGTGTAAATGTTGTTAGAGGCAGTAGGGAGTGTGTGTAAATGTTATTGAAGGCAGTAGGGAGTGTGTGTAAATGTTGTTGGAAGCAGCAGGGAGTGTGTGTAAATGTTGTTGAAGGCAGTAGGGAGTGTGTGTAAATGTTGTTGAAGGCAGTAGGGAGTGTGTGTAAATGTTGTTAGAGGCAGTAGGCAGTGTGTGTAAATGTTGTTGGAGGCAGTAGGGAGTGTGTGTAAATGTTGTTAGAGGCAGTAGGCAGTGTGTGTAAATGTTATTGAAGGCAGTAGGGAGTGTGTGTAAATGTTATTGAAGGCAGTAGGGAGTGTGTGTAAATGTTGTTGAAGGCAGTGGGGAGTGTCTGTAAATGTTGTTGGAGGCAGTAGGGAGTGTGTGTAAATGTTGTTGGAGGCAGTAGGGAGTGAGTGTACAAGTTGTTGAAGGCAGTAGGGAGTGTGTGTAAGTGGTGTTAGAGGCAGTAGGGAGTGTCTGTAAATGTTGTTGGAGGCAGTAGGGAGTGAGTGTACAAGTTGTTGAAGGCAGTAGGGAGTGTGGGTCAGTCGTGTTAGAGGCAGTACGGAGTGTGTGTAAATGTTGTTCGAGGCAGTAGGGAGTGTGTTCAAATGTTGTTGGATGCAGTAGGGAGTGTGTGTAAATGGTGTTGAAGACAGTGGGGAGTGTGTGTAAAATGGTGCTGGAGATATTGTCGGGAGTGTGTGTAAAATGTGTTGGGGATACTGTAGGGAGTGTGTGTAAATTGTGTTGGGAATACTGTAGGGAGCCTGTGTAAATTGTGTTGGGGATCGTGTAGGGAGTGTCTGCAAATTGTGTTGGGGGTACTGTAGGAAGTGTGTGAATGGTGTTGGGGATACTGTAGGGAGTGTCTGTAAATTGTGTTGGGGATACTGTAGGGAGTGTGTGTAAATGGTGCTGGGGATACTGTCGGGAGTGTGTGTAAATGGTGCTGGGGATACTGTAGGGAGTGTGTGTAAATGGTGCTGGGGATACTGTAGGGAGTGTGTGTCAATGGTGTTGGGGATACTGTGGGGAGTGTGTGTCAATGGTGTTGGGGATACTATCAGGAGTGTGTGTAAATATTGTTGCAGACAGTGTAGAGTGTGTGTAAATGATGTTGGGGAAACTCCAGGAAAAGTGTGTAAATAGTATTGTGGATACTGTGGGGAACATGTGTGTATGGTGTTGAGGATACTGTAGGGAGTGTGTGTAAATGGTGTTGGGGATACTGTGGGGAGCGTGTGTAAATGGTGTTCGAGATACTATGGGGAGCGTGTGTAAATGGTGTTATAGACTGAGGGGAGTGTGTAAATGGTTTTGGGGATACTGTGGTGAGTGTGTGTAAATGGCTCTGGGAATACTATCAGGAGTGTGTGTAAATATTGTTGCAGACAGTGGAGAGTGTGTGTAAATGATGTTGGGGAAACTGCAGGAAAAGTGTGTAACTAGTGTTGTGGATACTGTGGGGAGTGTGTGTAAATGATGTTGGGGATACTGTAGGGAGTGTGTGTAAATGGTGTTGGGGATACTGTAGGGAGTGTGTGTATGAATGGTGTTGGGGATACTGTAGGGAGTGTGTGTAAATGGTGTTGGGGATACTGTAGGGAGTGTGTATGAATGGTGTTGGGGATACTGTAGGGAGTGTGTGTAAATGGTGTTGGGGATACTGTAGGGAGTGTCTGTAAATGGTGTTGGGGATACTGTAGGGAGTGTGTGTAAATTGTGATGGGGATACTGTAGGGAGAGTGTGTAAATGGTGTAGGGGATACTGTAGGGAGTGTGTGTAAATGGTGTTGGGGCTACTGTAGGGAGTGTGTGTAAATGATGGTGGGGATAATGTAGGGAGTGTGTGTAAATGGTGTTGGGGATACTGTGGGGAACGTGTGTATATGGTGTTGAGGATACTGTAGGGAGTGTGTGTAAATGGTGTTGGGGATACTGTAGGGAGTGTGTATGAATGGTGTTGGGGATACTGTAGGGAGTGTGTGTAAATGGTGTTGGGGATACTGTAGGGAGTGTGTATGAATGGTGTTGGGGATACTGTAGGGAGTGTGTGTAAATGGTGTTGGGGATACTGTAGGGAGTGTGTATGAATGGTGTTGGGGATACTGTAGGGAGTGTGTGTAAATGGTGTTGGGGATACTGTAGGGAGTGTCTGTAAATGGTGTTGGGGATACTGTAGGGAGTGTGTGTAAATTGTGATGGGGATACTGTAGGGAGAGTGTGTAAATGGTGTAGGGGATACTGTAGGGAGTGTGTGTAAATGGTGTTGGGGCTACTGTAGGGAGTGTGTGTAAATGATGGTGGGGATAATGTAGGGAGTGTGTGTAAATGGTGTTGGGGATACTGTGGGGAACGTGTGTATATGGTGTTGAGGATACTGTAGGGAGTGTGTGTAAATGATGTTGGGGATACTGTAGGGAGTGTGTATGAATGGTGTTGGGGATACTGTAGGGAGTGTGTGTAAATGGTGTTGGGGATACTGTAGGGAGTGTGTGTAAATGATGTTGGGGATACTGTGGGGAGTGTGTGTAAATGGTGTTGGGAATTCTCCGGGGAGCGTGAGTAGGTGGTGTTGTGGATACTGTAGGGAGTGTGTGCAAATGGTTTCAGAGATACTCTAAGGAGCGTTTGAAAATGGTGTTGGGAATTCTGTGGGGAGCATGTTTAAATGTGTTGTGGACACAGCTGGGAGTGTTCGTAAATGTTGTTCACAATATTGTGGGGAATGTGTGTAAATGGTGTGGGGGATACTGTAGGGAGCGTGTGTAAATGGTGTTGGTGATACTGTAGGGAGCGTGTGTAAATGGTGTTGGGGATACTGTGGGGAGCGCGTGTAAATGGTGTTGGGGATACTGTAGGGAGCGTGTGCAAATGATGTTGGTGATACTGTAGGGAGTGTGTGTAAATTGTGTTGGGGATACTGTGGGGAGCGTGTGTAAATGGTGTTGGTGATACTGTAGGGAGCGTGTGTAAATGGTGTTGGGGCTATTGTGGGGAGCGCGTGTAAATGGTGTTGGGGATACTGTAGGGAGCTTGTGCAAATGATGTTGGTGATACTGTAGGGAGTGTGTGTAAATTGTGTTGGGGGTACTGTGGGGAGTGTGTGTAAATGGTGTTGGTGATACTGTAGGGAGCGTGTGTAAATGGTGTTGGTGATACTGTAGGGAGTGTGTGTAAATGGTGTTGGGGATACAGTGGGGAGCGTGTGTAAATGGTGTTGGGGATACTGTAGGGAGTGTGTGTAAATGGTGTTGGAGATACTGTGGGGAGCGTGTGTAAATGGTGTTGGTGATATTGTAGGGAGTGTGTGTAAATGGTGTTGGGGATACTGTGGGTAGTGTGTCCAAATGGTGTTGGGGATACTGTAGGGAGTGTGTGTAAATGGTGTTGGGGATACTGTAGGGAGTGTGTGTAAATGGTGTTGGGCACACTGTAGGGAGTGTGTGTAAATGGTGTTGGGCACACTGTAGGGAGTGTGTGTAAATGGTGTTGGGCACACTGTAGGGAATGTGTGTAAATGGTGTTGATCCTGTAGGGAGTGTGTGTAAATGCCTGTGATGGGCACACTGTAGGTAGTGTGTCTAAATGGTGTTGTGGATACTGTAGGGAGTGTGTGTAAATGGTGTTGGGCACACTGTAGGGAGTGTGTGTAAATGGTGTTGGGCACACTGTAGGGAGTGTGTGTAAATGGTGTTGGGCACACTGTAGGGAGTGTGTGTAAATGCCTGTGATGGGCACACTGTAGGGAGTGTGTCTAAATCGTGTTGGGCACACTGTAGGGAGTGTGTGTAAATGCCTGTGATGGGGTGCAGCAATTGATGTGAGGTTGGTCTCCCCTTGATTTCTTCGACTACAGTTATATTGATGAAGACCAATCATTCTTACCATGTGCATTCTGTACAGGATGCTGATTCCCAGTGTCATGAATGGTTTTGAGAAGTCAATGACTTTCTCCCTCTCTGCGGTGATGGTGAAGGCGGCTACGGCAAGATCAGCTTTCTATAAACACACAAACACAGTCAGCCCGCAGTGTTCACCAGTAACACCTCTCCCTGTCACTCCCTCTCACTCTATCTCTTTCTCTGTTTATATCCCTCTCTCTCTGTCTCTCTCTCTCTCTCTATTTATCTCCCTCTCGCTCTGTCTGTGACTCTCTTATTCCCCATCTCTCTCTCTGGCCCCTCTCTCATGCCTCTCTCTTTGTCTCTCTCCATCTGTCTCTCCCACTATGTCTTGCTCTCTGTTTTTCTCAGTATCACTCTGTCTCTCTCTCTCTCTGTCCACCTCTCTCTCTCTCCATCTCTATCTCTCTGCTTATCAGTCTCTCTCATTATCCCTGTGCCTCGCTTTCTCTCTCTACCTCTGACTGTATCTGTCTTTCTATGTCTGTGTTTCTTCCTTCCCTCTCTCTCTCTCTCTCTCTCTGCATCTCACTCTGTCTCTCTGTTCTGTCTCAGTTCTGTCTCTTTCTCTCTCCATCTTTCTCTCGTCTCTCTCTCACTGTCTCTCTATCTATCTCCCTCTCCTCTCCTCCTCTCTCTCTGTCGCGCTCTCTCCCTCCCTCCCTCTGTCTCGCCAGCTAACTCTCTCCATGTCTCTCTGTCTCTCAGTTTCTCTCGCTCTATCTGTCTCTCTCTCCATCTATATCTCTCTCTATCTTTATCTTACCGTTTCTCTCTCAATCCCTGCCTCTCACCATCTGTACCTGTCCATCTCTCTTTCCATCTGTCTCTCTCTCTCCGCTTGTCTCTCTTCATCTGTCTCTCTCCCTCTCTTTCCTTCTGTTTCTCAATCTCTCAGTTTCTCTCTCCATCTGTCTCTGCCTGCCTCTTTCTCTCTGTCTGTCTCTCTTGCTATCTCTGCCTGCCTCTCTCTCTCTCTCTGTTTCTCTCTCCATCTGGTTCTCCCTGCCTCTCGCTCCCTCTGACTGTCTCTCTATCTCTGCCTGCCCCTCTCTCTCTCTGTTTCTCTCTCCATCTGGTTCTCCCTGCCTCTCGCTCCCTCTGTCTGTCTCTCTATCTCTGCCTGTCTCCCTCTATCTCTCAGTTTCTCTCTCCATCTGGTT
>NC_090366.1:7812572-7822572 GCF_035084215.1 Heptranchias perlo | reverse complement strand
TCCTTGAGGCCTATATGAGAGATGTGGCTTGTGGTGTTTGGCCTTGTTTGTGTCTCTGGTGTGTAACGACACCTCAGTTAACCCCCCACCCCTGACCCGAGCTGTTGGACGTTGCCCCCTACAGGGGGTCCCCAGTTCCAGCTGTGGAGTTCTCTCTGCTCTGGCGCCCTGGCTCGCTGGGCTGGCTCCTACCCTCTGGATCAGCTCCCCGACCATCCCCGTCCAGGAACCATTGGACTCGGGGGCCCCGTACAGTCCATCCTCCACCAGTTTGATCTTGAAGTTGAACTTGAGGATGTCACCGAGCTCCTTAAGCATGTCCACACAGAATCCCTCGTAACGGTCGTTGTCCTTCAGATCGTGGAAGTTGCCTTTCCGCATCACGTAGGGGTTTTCCTGCGGGGAAGAGACAACGCGGTCAGCAGAGTGTGACTGTGCACACCTACGGATTCACACCACCCCGTACACTCACAGTGCACGGCTCCCCATCACTGTGTCACACATACTTACACACACACACACACAGAATTACACACACACACAGAATTACACACACACACAGAATTACACACACACAGAATTACACACACACACAGAATTACACACACACACAGAATTACACACACACAGAATTACACACACACACACACTTACACACACACACAGAATTACACACACACAGAATTACACACACAGACACACACACACAGAATTACACACACACACACAGAATTACACACACACAGAATTACACACACAGACACACACACACAGAATTACACACACACACACAGAATTACACACACACAGAATTACACACACAGACACACACACACAGAATTACACACACACACACAGAATTACACACACACAGAATTACACACACAGACACACACACACAGAATTACACACACACACACAGAATTACACACACACAGAATTACACACACACACAGAATTACACACACAGAATTACATACACAGACACACACACACAGAATTACACACACACACACACTTACACACACACAGAATTACATACACAGACACACACACACAGAATTACACACACACACAGAATTACACACACACACAGAATTACACACACACAGAATTACATACACAGACACACACACACAGAATTACACACACACACACACTTACACACACACACAGAATTACACACACACAGAATTACACACACAGACACACACACACAGAATTACACACACACACACAGAATTACACACACACACAGAATTACACACACACAGAATTACATACACAGACACACACACACAGAATTACACACACACACACTTACACACACACACAGAATTACATACACAGACACACACACACAGAATTACACACACACACAGAATTACACACACAGACACACACACAGAATTACACACACACACAGAATTACACACACACACAGAATTACACACACACACACAGAATTACACACACACACAGAATTACACACACACACAGAATTACACACACACAGAATTACATACACAGACACACACACACAGAATTACACACACACACACACACACTTACACACACACACAGAATTACACACACACAGAATTACACACACAGACACACACACACAGAATTACACACACACACACAGAATTACACACACACACAGAATTACACACACACAGAATTACATACACAGACACACACACACAGAATTACACACACACACACTTACACACACACACAGAATTACATACACAGACACACACACACAGAATTACACACACACACAGAATTACACACACAGACACACACACACAGAATTACACACACACACAGAATTACACACACACACAGAATTACACACACACACACAGAATTACACACACACACACACACAGAATTAAACACACACAGACACACACAGAATTACACACACACACACAGAATTACACACACACACACACACAGAATTACACACACAGAATTACACACACACACACACACAGAATTACACACACACACACACAGAATTACACACACAGAATTACACACACACACACACAGAATTAAACACACACAGACACACACAGAATTACACACACAGAATTAAACACACACAGACACACACAGACACACAGAATTATACACACACACACACACAGAATTAAACACACACAGACACACACACACACACACACACACACAGAATTACACACACACACACACACACACACACACACACGTACAAACAAAAACTCACACACAGACGCACAGGGACCAGTGCTGCCCTCTCCGAGGGGGGATTTAGGTGGGATGGTGTTTCAATGCCCCTCCCAATCCCCACTCCGTGACCCCAGGCCTGGCCTATATTTCTGGGCGTGGGCCCATTAGAGACACACGGTGGTCTCTCGGAGGGACTCGCACTGTCGAGTGGGTTCCTCCAATGCAATCGAGGCAATTCTGGTGACGGGCAGAAGGGAACGTCTGCAGAGACGGCCTGAAGTTTTGGGATATCCAGGACTCTGTGGGTTCGATCAGTGAGTCTCAGAACCAATTGATCAACCTCAGAACCAATCTCATGGACTTAGAAAAAATTATTGTGCCTCAGACCCATTCACTGATCCTCATTAAGCTTCACAGCCAATAATTTTTTATTATTCGTTCATGGGATGTGGGCATCGCTGGCGAGGCCGGCATTTATTGCCCATCCCTAATTGCCCTTGAGAAGGTGGTGGTGAGCCGCCTTCTTGAACCGCTGCAGTCCGTGTGGTGACGGTTCTCCCACAGTGCTGTTCGGAAGGGAGTTCCAGGATTTTGACCCAGCGACGATGAAGGAACGGCGATATATTTCCAAGTCGGGATGGTGTGTGACTTGGGGGGGAACGTGCAGGTGGTGTTGTTCCCATGTGCCTGCTGCCCTTGTCCTTCTAGGTGGTAGAGGTCGTGGGTTTGGGAGGTGCTGTCGAAGAAGCCTTGGTGAGTTGCTGCAGTGCATCCTGTGGATGGTGCACACTGCAGCCATGGTGCACCGGTGGTGAAGGGAGTGAATGTTTAGGGTGGTGGATGGGGTGCCAATCAAGCGGGCTGCTTTGTCCTGGATGGTGTCGAGCTTCTTGAATGTTGTTGGAGCTGCACTCATCCAGGCAAGTGGAGAGTATTCCATCACACTCCTGACTTGTGCCTTATAGATGGCGGAAAGGCTTTGGGGAGTCAGGAGGTGAGTCACTCGCCGCAGAATACCCAGCCTCTGACCTGCTCTTGTAGCCACAGTATTTATATGGCTGGTCCAGTTAAGTTTCTGGTCAATGGTGACCCCCAGGATGTTGATGGTGGGGGATTCGGTGATGGTAATGCTGTTGAATGTCAAGGGGGGGTGGTTGGACTCTCTCTTGTTGGAGATGGTCATTGCCTGGCACTTGTCTGGCACGAATGTTACTTGCCACTTATCAGCCCAAGCCTGGATGTTGTCCAGGTCTTGCTGCATGCGGGCTCGGACTGCTTCATTATCTGAGGGGTTGCGAATGGAACTGAACACTGTGCAGTCATCAGCGAACATCCCCATTTCTGACCTTATGATGGAGGGAAGGTCATTGATGAAGCAGCTGAAGATGGTTGGGCCTAGGACACTGCCCTGAGGAACTCCTGCAGCAATGTCCTGGGGCTGAGATGATTGGCCTCCAACAACCACTACCATCTTCCTTTGTGCTAGGTATGACTCCAGCCACTGGAGAGTTTTCCCCCTGATTCCCATTGACTTCAATTTTACTCGGGCTCCTTGGTGCCACACTCGGTCAAATGCTGCCTTTAGCCTGAGAACCAATAAGTGAGCCTTAGACCGAATCGCTGAACCTCAGAACCAATCACTGAAACTCAGGGCCAATAGAGGAGTCTCAGAACCAATCATTGAGCTTCAGAACCAATTAAGGAGCCTAAGAACCAATCAGTGAGGCTCAGAAGCAATCCCTGAGCTTCAGAACCAATGGCTGAGCCACAGACCACATCACTAATCCTCAAAACCAATCACTGAGCCTCAGGACCAATAACTGAGCCTCTGAACCAAACACTGAGCAACAGAACAGTGCAGTGATTTGGGTAAAGATAAGCAGAGTGTGGAAGGAAAGTACAGAGAGTTTAACAGTAATAGAGCATCAGTGAATAACATCAGAGCAAGAAAAAATGGTAAAAAGTAAAAATTAAAGGCTCTTTATCTGAATGCACGGAGCATTCGTAACAAGATAGAGGAATTAGTGACACAAATAGAGATAAATGGGTTTGATCTGATAGCCATTACAGAGCAGTGGTTGCAAAGTGACCAAGGTTGGGAACTAAATATTCCAGGGTACTTGACATTTAGAAAAGACAGACAGAATGGAAAAGGAGGGGGTTTAGCCCTGATAATAAAGGATGACATAAGGACAGTGGTGAGAAAGGATCTTGGCTCAGAAGATCAGGAAGTAGAATCTTTTTGGTTGGAAATAAGAAATAACAAGGGGCAGAAAACTCTGGTGGGAGTGGTTTACAGGCCCCCTAACAGTAGCTATACTGTCGGACAGAGTATTAATCAAGAAATAATAGGAGCTTGTAACAAAGGTAATGCAATAATCGTGGGGGACTTTACTCTTCACATTGACTGGACAAATCAAATTGGCAAAAGTAGTTTGGAGGACAAGTTCATGGAATGTATTCAAGACAGTTTCCTGGAACAATACATCATGGAACCAACCAGGGAACAGGCTATTTTAGATCTTGTCTTGTGTAATGAGGAAGAGTTAATTAGTAATCTCATATTAAAGGATCCTCTGGGGAAGAGTGATCATAATATGATAGAATTTCACATTGCATTTGAGAGTGACATACTTAAGTCTGAAACTAGAGTCTTAAACATAAATAAAGCCAATTATATAGGTCTCAGGGGCGAGTTGGCTGAGGTAGATTTGGAAATTAAATTAAAGGATATGATGGCTGATAAGAAATGGCAAACATTTAAAGAAATATTTCAATATTCTCAACAAATACGCATTCCCTTGAAAAATAAAAACTCCATGGGAAAAGAGATCCATCCGTGACTAACTAAAGAAGTTAAGGATTGTATTAGATTAAAAGAAGAGGCTTATAATGTTGCCAAGAAGAGCAGTAAGGCCTGAGGATTGGGAGAGTTTCAGAACCAGCAAAGGATGACCAAAAATTGATAAAAAGGGAGAAAATAGAATATGAGAGTAAACTAGCAAGAAATATAAAAACAGATTGTAAGAGCTTCCAAAAGTATGTAAAATGGAAGAGAGCAGCAAAAGTAAACGTTGGTCCTTTAGAGGCAGAGACAGGAGAAATTATAATGGGGAATCAGGAAATGGCAGAGACGTTAAACAAATATTTTGTATCTGTCTTCACAGTAGAAGACACAAAAAGCATACCAGAAATAGTGGGGAACCAAGGGGATAATGGGAGTGAGGAACTTAAAGTAATTAATATCAGCAGAGAAAAAGTACTGGAGAAATTAATGGGACTAAAGGCCGATAAATCCCCTGGACTGATGGCCTACATCCGAGGGTTCTAAAAGAGGTGGCTGCAGAGATAGTGGATGCATTGGTTGTGATCTTCCAGAATTCCCTAGATTCTAGAACGGTCCCAGCGGATTGGAAGGTAGCAAATGTAACCCCGTTATTCAAGAAAGGAGGAAGAGAGAAAACAGGGAACAACAGGCCAGTTAGCCTGACCATCAGTCATCGGGGAAAATGCTGGAATCCATTATTAAGGAAGTGGTAACAGGACACTTAGAAAATCATAATATGATTAGGCAGAGTCAACATGGTTTTATGAAAGGGAAATCATGTTTGACAAATTTATTGGAGTTTTTTGAGGATGTAACTAGCAGGGTAGATAAAGGGGAACCAGTGGATGTAGTATATTTGGATTTCAAAAGGCATTTGATAAGGTGTCACATAAAAGGTTGTTACACGAGATAAGGGCTCATGGGGTTGGGGGTGATATATTAACATGGAGAGAGGATTGGTTAACGGACAGGAAACAGAGAGTAGGGATAAACGGGTCATTCTCAGGTTGGCCGGCTGTAACTAGTGGGGTGCGCAAGATCAGTGCTTGGGCCTCAGCTATTTACAATCTATATTAATGACTTGGATGAAGGGACCGAGTGTAATGTATCCAAGTTTGCTGATGATACAAAGCTAGGTGGGAAAGTAAGCTGTGAGGAGGACACAGAGAGGCTGCAAAGGATATAGACAGGTTAAAGTGAGTGGGCAAGAAGGTGGCAGATGGAGTATAATGTGGGGAAATGTGAGGTTATTCACTTTGGTAGGAAGAATAGAAAAACAGAATATTTTTTAAATGCTGAGAAACTATTAAACATTGGTGTTCAGAGTGATTTGGGTGTCCTCGGACAAGAAAAACAAAAAGTTAACATGCATGTAGAGCAAGCAAATTAGGAAGGCAAATGTATGTTGGCTTTATTGCAAAGGGGTTGGAGTACAAGAGTAAGGAAGTCTTACTACAATTGTACAGGGCTTTGGTGAGAGACCTCACCTGGAGTACTGTGTACAGTTTTGGTCTCCTTATCTAAGGAAGGATGGGCGCTAAATTGGGCCGTGTAGCCCCCGTTGTTTCAGTGCTACACGGCCTCTCCGACATCCAAGATGGCGTCTTGGCTGTGCACGCACGTTTCCAGCGTGATGTGCGCCAGACGCCATCTTGGTATAGGAGTTAGCGCAGATAACGAACGCTGGAATCATGTAAAGTGGGGAGAAAATGGCTTCAATCAGTGAGCAACGCTGATTTAAAGTGATAGACACCATTTTGGGACTTAACGCTCAACTCAACGCACAGTCTTAACCCCGACCATCTGAACGTGTCTTAGAGTGCCTGGAGGACCCCCCCACCAGCGCTATTTAAAGGGACCATGCAGGATTTACAGGTTAGTGGCTGGATTATTGTTTCGGGCTGCCGAGACATTTGTAACTGTTTTTGGAGGTCTCCTAGACTTGAATACTAGGACGTGGGGACATAGCCTCACATTTAGAGCCAGGACGTGCAGGAGTGAAGTTAGGAAATGCTTCTACACACAAAGGGTGGGAGATGTTTGGAACGCTCTTCTGTAAACGGCAGTTGATGCTAGCTCAATTGGGAATGTTAAATCTGAGATTGACAGATTTCTGTGAACCAAGGGTATTAAGGGATATGGGGCTAAGGCGGGTATATGGAGTTAGGTCACAGGTCCACCGTGATCTCACTGAATGGCGGAACAGGCTCGAGGGGCTGAATGCCACTGTCACTTGCTGCCTCCTGATATATGCCACCTTCTCCTGCAAGAAAGCGGGACATGTGTCTGGGCGATGTGCCTGTCATGGTTGAATAGCTGCCAGTGTGTGTGGCCTGTGAGTTCTGGGTGGGCGGCTTGCAACAGTGGTAATGTGTGAGGGTGAGAGGAAGCATCTGATTGGAAGAGTTGAGGACTGATGGAAAGAGTTTGTTGGTAGGTGGGTGATGGGGGTGTAGTGCGTGGAGCAGTGGATGTGGCTAATGGTGTAGTTGGTAGGAGACGCCACTTGACAGTTGACCTCACTCACCTTGACCACTCATGTCAGAGCATTGAATTTCTTCCTGCACTGCATCCATGTTCATGATGCTGTGTGCTCGGCATTGACTTCATCCCCGACTGCCTCCCACTGACTTTTGGGTATATGTCTGGAGGACCTCTTGCTCCTCCCATCCCCCTGCGGATATAAGATGTCCCTCCTTCTGTCCACCTCTTGCACCAAGGCCTCTGGTGCATCATCAGAGAACCTTGGTGCACGGACTCTCAGATCGGCAGATTGGTGAGGTCTGGCATGCAGATTGGAGGATGTGGGATTTAGTGGTGCGCAACCTTTATTCAAATGTTTTAACATAACTCATGAGTGTGTAAACATAAGGAAGGAACCTGCATCTGTGCTTTACGTGTGCGATGTCTGATCTCCGTTCAGACTCTGTGCAGATCGCAGGCTGTTATATTCAGCAAATAACAGGTACCAGCTACCTTTAAGAGATTTCTAACAGCCTGCCTTTAAGAGATTGAGCTCCCCCCTGCTGGTGGAAAGTGTGAATTGCTTGGAATCCTCGTTCAACGTTGATTTCCAACGCAGATTGCAGGTAAGTCCTCAGACCTGACTAAAGTCTCGTCCTGCCTGAGCAGGGCCATTGGGCGCGGGGTAATAGCAGATCGCGCTACCCCCGCCCAAAAACAGGCACTATCCAACTTTTTCCCCCCGATATACTTGCCTTAGAGGGGGTGCAATGAAGGTTCACTAGATTGATTCCTGGGATGAGAGGGTTGTCCTGAGAGGAGAGGTTGAGTAGAATGGGCCTATACTCTCTGGAGTTTAGAAGAGTGAGAGGTGATCTCATTGAAACATATAAGATTCTGAGGGGGTTTGACAGGGTCGATGCTGAGAGATTGTTTCCCCTGGCTGGAGAGTCTAGAACTGGGGGGCATAGTCTCAGGATAAGGGGTCGGCCATTTAAGACTGAGATGAGGAGGAATTTCTTCATTCAGAGGGTTGTGAATCTTTGGAATTCTCTACCCCAGAGGGCTGTGGATGCTCAGTCGTTGAGTATATTCAAGGCTGAGATTGATAGATTTTTGGGCTCTCAGGGAATTAAGGGATATGGGGATCGGGCGGGAAAGTGGAGTTGAGGTGGAAGATCAGCCATGATCTGATTGAATGGCGGAGCAGGCTCGAGGGGCCGAATGGCCGACTCCTGCTCCTATTTCTTATGTTCTGAGCCTCAGAACCAATCACTGAGTCCCAGAACCAATCAACGTTGGTGCAGTGCCAGGGGGAGTGGCTGTACCGGGGGGAGGGGCAGTGATGGGGGAGGGGGCAGTGATGGGGGAGGGGGAAGTGCCGGGGGGAGGGGGGCAGTGATGGGGGAGGGGGCAGTGATGGGGGAGGGGCAGTGTTGGGGGAGGGGCAGTGTTGGGGGAGGGGGCAGTGTTGGGGGAGGGGCAGTGTTGGGGGAGGGGGCAGTGTTGGGGGAGGGGGCAGTGTTGGGGGAGGGGCAGTGATGGGGGAGGGGCAGTGTTGGGGGAGGGGCAGTGATGGGGGTGGGGCAGTGATGGGGGTGGGGGCAGTGTTGTGGGAGGGGCAGTGATGGGGAGGGGCAATGATGGGAGAGGGGGCAGTGTTGGGGGAGGGGGCCATGCCGGGGGAGGGGCAGCGAGGGGGGAGGGGCAGCGAGGGGGAGGGGCAGCGAGGGGGGAGGGGCAGCGAGGGGGGAGGGGCAGCGAGGGGGGAGGGGGCAGTGCCGGGGGAGGGGGCAGTGCCGGGGGAGGGGCAGTGCCGGGGGAGGGGCAGTGCCGGGGGAGGGGCAGTGCCGGGGGAGGGGCAGTGCCGGGGGAGGGGCAGTGCCGGGGGAGGGGGCAGTGCCGGGGGAGGGGCAGTGACGGGGGAGGGGCAGTGCCGGGGGAGGGGCAGTGCCGGGGGAGGGGCAGTGCCGGGTCTATACCAGTGGGGGTGAGGGCGGAGGGAGACGAACCCTCGGATCTCCGGGACACTCACCAGGATGGTGGTCACGATGAGCGTTTTGTTCACGAGAGTCTCGGAGACGTTAATGTCCAGAAAGGTGGCATCCATGGTCAGCCCGCGACTCGAGTGCCAGGTCCCGATCTGAGGAGAGAGAGAGTCAAAGAAACACTCCAGCACTCACAGCTCCAACAATCTCACCCCCCCTCCTGCCCCCCGCCCCCCCCGGGAACCCCTGCCCTGTGTGGAGGCAACTCACAGTCCAGCAGGCCTCAGGCTTCATCTCCGGCCTTGTGTGGAGGGAGGGGGGAGAGTCAGGACCTTCAGGGAGGGGGGAGAGAGTCAGGACCTTCAGGGAGGGGGGAGAGAGTCAGCACCTTCAGGGGAGGGGGGAGAGAGTCAGGACCTTCAGGGGAGGGGAGAGAGAGTCAGGACATTCAGGGGAGGGGGGAGAGAGTCAGGACATTCAGGGGAGGGGGGAGAGAGTC